>NW_026912173.1:0-64000 GCF_963662255.1 Cinclus cinclus | reverse complement strand
CATGCGTTCTGCCCTGGGGACCTCAAGTCACGGCTCGGACTCAAAAGTGTCCCCCAGGTGCTTTCCCGGACCCCAAATGCTTCGTCCGAGCCACTTCCGGGACTACAGCTCCCATCATGCTCCGCAGTCCCGTTAGAGTGCTATTCCAGCCGTGACTACATCTCCCATCAGGCACCGCGACCCACAAAGAGACAATGCGGATGCGCCCTCCTGTGATGCTCCGCGGCTGTATTCAATCGTATTATGCCCGTGCCTACAATTCCCATCATCCCCCGCGCCCCAGAGAGCCCCGTTCTAGCCCCCCAGGTGCCCGCCCGGACCCCGAAGCGCTCCACATTCCCCTCCCTGACCTCCAAGTTTTCGCCCTGGACCCCCAAGAGCTCTCCCAGCCTCCGAGGTGTCCGTCAGAATCCCTCAGTGCCCTGCCCAGTGCCCACCCGGCCCATTGAAGTGTCCTACATACCCTCAAGTTCTAAATTCCCTGTGTAGACCCAAGACTGCCCCAAATGTACCCCAGAAATGTCTCCCTGGACTCCAGAGTGGCCCCTTTTACCCTGTCTGAGAAAATGATAACAAGGATTAGAGAAGGACTGAAAAAAGTCTACTTATCATACAGAAGGAGAAAGCAATAGCCAGTAGTTTTCAATTAATTAATGAAGGGAATTGTGTTACTTAGAACCAATCACCAAGAATTTTTATGATTGCTAAAACCGTATCGATTTTTTAACACATAAATGAAAAATTAGGTAATAAAAATATTATTTTTATTATTAAAAGAAAAACATCTTTGTAATTTTATTATTTTATTAATATATAATTATAATAATAAACATGCAGGGATTTTTTTTATGTTTTAGGATGTCAGTCCCAGGTGGGCAATGTCTGACATGGTGAGGTTGGAGGTTGTCCAAATAGGGTCAACCCTGAAAGGGATCATTCTTCTCTGTGCCCAGACCTTCTAAGGTGACATTCATCATCAAGATCACCTGGGGAATGCTTCGGTCACCTCTTCTCTGAATTGAAAAATTTAAAAAAATATTCACTTGATTAAAACCAAAAATCATGAGGTGCACTTTGAACTCTCTCTCCTTAACGCTGACACTGACACTGACACTGACACTGGGGATCCAAGAGCATTGTGACTGAGGAACCTCATGGAACCAAGAGTCCATTGCTACACTGTGCAGCCTGTGGAACCAAGGGGAGCACAGTGACATTGCGGGGCCTCATGGAACATTGGAGACTATTCTGACACTCTGGGACCCACTGGAACAAGGGACTGTTACAGCTTGGCAGGGCCTCATGGAATCAAGGGCACGGCAGTGAACACTGTGGGTCTGCACAGGATGAAGGGTTCATTCTGACACCGTGGAACCCAGGATACCATTGTAACACTATGGGGCACCATGGAAACAAAGGTGCATTGTGACAGAGCAGGACCTCATGAAACCATCGAGGCCATTTTTACACATTGAGGCCTTGTGAAACCAAAGGGCCATGGTGGCACTTCAGAGCCTTGTGGAGCAAACAGGACCCTAGTGACACTGTTGGACTCAGTGGAACCAAGGGGCCATTGTGACACTTTGGGTGTCATGGAATCAATGGTCTGTTTTGACACTGCAGGCCTTAACGAATCACAGAGACTATTGTGGCACTGCAGGTGATGTCTTGGAGTGGCTACCTAGAACACAGGCTAGACAAGGTTAAGGGAATAAAGTCGGTGCTTATTAAAGGCCTTCAATAGATACACCTTGGACAGTGAAAAGCTTCCCAGAGGCTACACCCAAGGTGGATGGTGGTCATGACTTTTTCAGACAGATATAAGTTTGGTCTGTTTGCATATAAGGGGTTAATCCTCCAATTACAGCTTCCGCTAATGAAGTCATATTCCCTCAGTTTGCTCCCCCCTCCCAATTCACTTTTGTTTATT
The DNA here is from genome assembly GCF_963662255.1 of Cinclus cinclus. NCBI lineage: Eukaryota > Metazoa > Chordata > Aves > Passeriformes > Cinclidae > Cinclus > Cinclus cinclus. The sequence continues at coordinate 62,070 of NW_026912173.1, read as the reverse complement.
GTATTTGGAACCTGAGGCTGTAGGGTGTCCTTGAGTTTCAGAGGAATCTTTTTGTCTGACCAAAATGTGAAGATAGTTAACTAATACTTTCTATGGAGTTTAGAGTTATGCATTGATGCATAACAGGATTTCAAAAATATAAAGGCTAAAATCTTATGCCATGACAGGCCTCACTGAACCAAGGGGCCACTGTGACACTTTGTGGCCCCATGGAACCAAGGAGTCCATTGTGACGCTACAAGGCCTCATGGAAGCAAGGAACCATTGTGACACTCTGGGGTCTTGTTGTGCTAAGGGGTGATTGTGTCACTGTGTGACACCATTGAATTAAGGAGTCCATGGTGACACTGCAGGGCCCCATGGAACTAAGGATTCATGGAACAGTGCGGACCCCATGGAACCAAAGATCCACTGTGACACAGCAGGGCCTCATGGAATTCTGGAGACCATGATGACACTTTGAGGCCACGTTGAATCAAGGGGCTCTGCAGGGCCTCGTGGAACCAAGGAGACCATTCTGCCATTGTGAGTCCCCACAGAACCAAGGGTCCATTGTGACACTGCATCACCAAGGAGACCCCTGTGACACTGCAAGGCCTCATGGGAACAAGGGACCTTGCAGTCCCTTGTATATCTGCAGAGGGATTTGTCTCCTCTACAACGCATGTGGGGGAGACACCTGGCTGAGGGCTCCACATCCTCCTGCCTTAATTTTCTTTGCATTTCTCATTGTTCTTTCAAAATACCCAAACCCAGGGTAAAGATGTTGAGCTAAGACAACGATGGCAACATGGGGGGGGATCTTCCAGGGGATGTGGGGGGTGCTGTGTTCAAGAGGGTTGAGGGTTCCTGGGAGGGATTTGGGGGTCGCTCAGGGTCTTGGATACTCTAGGCTGAGCAGTTCTAATTGCTTTGGGAAACTCTGGCAGAGGTTCTGGGGCAGTTGATCAAGGATCCCCTGCCCAGGAACTGTCCACATATCCCCTGTACCAGTTTTGGGTTTCTCCTGTCCTGGATCCCCCTCTCCTCGCTGTCATTCTCCTTGCCCCCTGCTCATTCTCATGTTACCTCGCTCCTGGTCCCACCCTGCTCCCATCCCAGTCTGGATCCCATTCTTGGTCTCATTCCCTGTCCCGTATTCTCTGTCTGGTTGTCATTCTCATAATCCCGGTCCCATATTCCCTGTCCTGTTCCCGTTCTCATATTCCCAGTCCTCATGCTGGTCCCGCATTTCCGTTTCCGTATTTCCTGTCCCATTTCCGTATTTCCATTCCCAGCCCTATTTCTAATCCCAGTCCCATCTTTCTAATCCCTATCCCATATTCTCTCTCCAGTTGCTGTATCTGTATTCCCTGTCCTGTTCCCACATTTCCATTCCCAGTTCGTGTCCTGTATTCCCCGTCCCAGTCCTGTATTCTTGTTTCTGTTCCTGGTTCCCGTTCCCATTCCCTGTCCCCATTCCCTGTTCCCTCTCACCAGGCCCCGCCGCCATCGCTCCGGCCCCCCCGCGGCCCACACGTGACCAGGGAGAACCCCGCGCTGCTTCCGCCCACCAATCACAGCGCGCGATCGCTCCTGGATTTGCATAACCACGCTTTCGGTCCTGACCCCGCCCACCGCCGGCTGAAGCCGCGTCCGGGCGCTGTTTATTCCCAGTTCCGTCCCAGTGCTCCCAGTAAGAGCGGTCCTAGCACGGAAAGCGCTCCCAATTCCTTCCGGGTTCTCTCAGGATCGCTTCGAGTGCTCCCAGTATTGGTTCCAGCACTGTGCAGGGCACGGCCACTTTGGAACCCCCCAGGGCAGAGCACGGCTGCTTTTCAGTGTCGGCACCGACCTGGGCCGGGCTGGGAGCGGAGGAGGGGGAGGAAGGAAAGAGGAGCGGGAAGAACAAGAAGGGGAAAGTCAGGAACATGAGGAAGAGGAGCTGCAAGAGAAAGAGCAGCAGCAGAACCACTCGGCTCCCCCGCCCGCCCGCTCAGGCTGCAGTTCCCCCAACTCTGGCAGCATCACCCTGCCCCCCCGGAACCCACAGGTGAGCAGGAAGGGGAACCTCGCCCCAAAACCAGCGGGGGCGTCTCTGGAAGGTTTTCTTTTTGAGGGGCCAGGGTACGTTTGGATCTTGAAGGACCCCGAAGCTCAGCCGGAAATGCCCCGGGAGGGATCTTGGCAGGTCCCACGTGGTGATCACCCAGTACTGGTGGGCAGAGGGCCAGTATGGGGTTTGGGGATCCCCAGGAGAGCCGTGGGGGAATGCGGGAGCCCCGGAGAGGGGAGAGCGCAGAGGGGCATTCCCAGAGCCAGGGAACCCCCGGCAGCCTGGAGGAGTGCAAGAGGTTGGTGATGAGCAGCCCCAGGCTCTCTGAGGTTGAAAGGGGTGATGACATCTCCAGCTACCCTTGGCCCGCAGGAACATCAAAACCAATGTGCTCAGCCCTTGTTTTTCCCCAAAACCAGGATTTCCCATTCCCAAATCATGGTCAGATGGAGGAGGAGGCCGTGAGGAAGATGGCCCAGAAGCCCTATGCAGGTGAGGGGGAAGTCCCTGCCCCCTTCCCCCTCTGTCCTGCTCCATCTCCCAGCCCAGCACGGCCCCCGGCTGCAGGACAACCCCGCTGCCGACACCGTCCTGCCGGGGACATGCTGGGGGGATCTCCTTCCCCCTCCCTCTGGAACAGAGGCAAATCCCATCCTCTCCTTGTCCTTCCTCCCCCAGACAAGGAGCTGAGGATGGAGACCAGGGAGGACAAATCCCCACAGCTGAACCTTATGGAAAAGGCATTTTAAACCAGCTCCATGGTGCAGGAATCCAAGGAGGAGGAAAAGCCCCAGAGATCCCTCATGAGGGGTTACAAATGCAGATCACGGTGATCCAAAGCAGAAAGACCCACTCCGGGCCAGGGAGGTGGCCAGAGATGCTGCTGGAGCTTAGAGCTGAGAGTCCATGAGCAGCTTCATGATGGGGAGAAGCCCCACAAGTGCTCAGAATGTGGGAAGAGCTTCAGCAAGTGATCCTACCTGATCCAACACTGGAGAATCCACATGAGGGAACAGCCCTATGAGTGTGGGGAGTGTGGGAAGGGCTTCAAGACAAGCTCTGACCTGACTGCCCACCAGATGAGCCACACAAAGCAGAGGCGTGCCGATTGTGAGGAATGCAGGAAGACATTTAAGACTAGCTCCAGTCTCCTCAGGCATCAGCAGATTCAGAGGAGAGGCCCTTCCACTGACCCAACAATGGGAATGGCTTCAACCAAAACTCCACTGTCGTCACCCACCAGCGCATATATACTAGGACGAGGCCCTACGAGTGTCCCAAATGTGTGAAGTCCTGTTCCAGAAGCTCTCACTTTACCCTACACCAATGAAGGCACCACTAAGGGAAGCCCTGCAAATCAAGTGCAGGAAGAGCTTCATGTGCTGCTCCAGCTCCATCCCCCGTGGCAGGATCTGTGCTGGATGTTCCTGTGGCCCCCAGTGGGCAGAGCATTGCTGGTCCATGGTGCCCGTGATCTATGTTAGAAATACACCTGGCTGGGTGGCTCCACATCCTCCTGGCTCCCCATGGGCACCTGGACATATCCACAGATCAACATCAGAAATCCATTGTGAAGAGCACGTTTGTCGACTTCTGACCTGAGAAAAATCTCACTCTTTGCATCTTCTGGTGGTATCAAGCAACACTGAATGGCCTTGGAGGTCTTCTCCAATAGAAATCCATCATTTTAATCCTTTCTGGCTCATGGGCATCTTCCACAGCCAAATGGGAACATACTGGGGCAAACCCCACAATTTTGGAGATGGTGGGGTGGAAACCCCTTCAAAAAGGGTTCTTCCCACCCAGCCAAGCATGTGGATGCTTTGCCAGCAGGGACACATAAATTCTTTTGTTTTGGCCTTGAAACAAAAAGGTTTCTGTTCATTCCTTTGAAAGCCCTGTAACTGGGGTTAAAAATAACGACAAGGAACTAAGACATGGGTGGGGCCATGGGGGGAGATGGATGAGGATGTGAGGAACATGGATGGGGACATTGCGAAGTGCTGTCCAATGCAGGTACTGCCACCACATCCCCACTATCACCACCACAGTGCACCAGCCAGATGTCATCACCCAGCAGGGCAGGAGGTGGAACTTGTTCGGCTGTTGACAAGTGGCCCGGAGGTGAGTGACAGTCACCAGGGCGTCCTAGGGACTCCACGCTCAGAGGACCCCAATGGCCCAAGGTACAGCACAAGGGTCAGTGCCACCCACAGTGTCATGTGGCCCCATGCTACATGTCACCAGGGGTGTCCTGGTGACATTGTCCCCCTGCTATCTGTCCTGGTGGCATCATGTCCTTTCCCCTCTGTATGTCCAAATTCCCTACCATATCTTCCTCTCGCCTTCCATGTGTCCCCTGCCCCCAGTGGGGCCAAAAACCATGAGGTCCTGGGCTGTCTGAGGGGACCCATCCTGTAGTGTCCCTGTGTCCCTCAATGTGTGCCCATGTCCCTCAGGATGTCCCCATGGCTGCTTCTGGCACGGAGCATCTGCACTCACCCTGGCACAGGTAGGAAAACACTGTAACACCCCATGACATCCTTGTCCTCTGATTTTAGGTCCTTCTCCCCTCCATTTTCAGTCCTTTTCCCCTTTTTTGGGTTCAGTGCCCCCTATTTTGAGTCTTTTCTGTGCTTGTTTGGATTCTTTCCATCCTTTACCCCAATTTTATGCACCCTCACCTTCACTTTGGCACATTTTTGGGTGCATCCCTCCCTTCCAACCCCCTCCGCACCTTTTAGGCGCCCCTCACTCCCCTACACCCCAACTCCCTTCCCCACAGACATCTCCCCAGCTGTGTCCCCAACTGTCCCCCTATGCCACATGGACTCAGTGCTCACCATCCTGGATACCCTTGAGTCCCCGGCCTGGGACTGTGGATTTCCTCTTCCAAGAGATTCAGAGCTGGACCGGCTGCCAGGGGATGCCGATGGCACCAGAGCTCAGGGTGGGTGGCCTGGTGAGGTTGGTGGGAGGGGGTTTGGGGTCATCTTGGGACTGACCAGGGGCTTGTCCACTCTGCAGTGAGAAGCAGCCCTGGCCAGGGAGTCTGGGATGGATGGGGGCAGGAGAGATTGGACACTGGTGGACACTTGATGGACACCTGAGTCATGGATCCCAGCTTGACACTTGTCTGGATAGCTCTTGGCCCTGCAGCCCCCCAGCCTAGGCAGCTCCGAGCCCAGATAACCACCAGCCTTGATACACACCTTGGGTGTGTATCACCTAACTGGCCCACCAGCCCATCCCAGTAGCCCCAACCCCAAAACCCCCCAAAACAAACCCAATTCCAGAACATCAATTCTGGATGCTCCCTGCAGAGTGAGGGGGAAACTGAGGCACGGGATGAGGTGATGGGAGGAGACTTTGAGACTCACCCTGGAGACCCCAAAACGAGCACCCACCCCCCAAATTGTCACTGCAGCATCTCAGGCCCCCCAGCTGTCACACTGGGGCGACTCCAGGAGCCACTGCAACCCCAGGCCCCTCGAGGGGTGACCTGTGGTGTCCCTCTGGTGTCACTGGCGAGTCCCCAGCAGAAGCAACATCACCTCCTCAGCAGGAGGAAGACGAGAAGGAGGTGAGGATGTGACTGAAACTCCTGCCCGTTCACATGGGGAGGTCGCCACACGAACGGGGGCCAAGCACAGGTGGAGCAGCGGAGGTACCATGGGGACTGGGGGGGGACATGGGGACAGTCCCCAAGGTCCCCTCAGGGGATGCTGTGGTGGGGGCGGGGGGGAGGGGGTGCAGGGTGGAGCAGCATCTTCAGGGGGATGTGGGGAGATGGAAATGGCTGGGAGTGACCCCAGAAATGTTTTCACCACCTCCTCCTGTAACATGTGGGCCGCCCCCTTCTTTGGGGTGCTGGTAACAAATTGGCAGATGGCGGTGACAAAAAGCGCAGGTGCCACCTCGGGGATTGCACAGAGAGAGGGTCCTGCAGCATGACCAAGACCCCCCTGACTGAGGGGCACCCCAGGGTGACAAAGAGGGGGGGGGGTCAGGGGTGTCCCCAAGGTGTGAGGGGAGCAGGTTTTATGGGGAAGTGTGGTTGGGGCGCAACAGAAATGCGTCCAGTCCTGCCGGTGTCCGGAGCACGAGGGGGACATGGCACCTGTTACCCTGTCACTGTGTCCCCCTGTCTCCCATCATCCACTGTACCCCACTGTCCCTTTTGCTGGGCAGCAAGGGGTGGTGGCACTCCTGGATGGGTGTCCAGGTGGATCTGCACTCACCTGCTATGGACAGAGTTGTCAAACGTGATGTGGGGACACTGGGTTGCACTGTCCTTGGCATTTCACTGTCATTGTCACCATCACTGTCAGTGCCACTGCCATTTGTCACTGTTATTGTCACTGTCACTGTCCTTAGCACTGTCACTGTCACCATCACCATCACTGTCATAGCACTCACTGGCTGCTCCCCAGGGTCCGCAGAGGTACTGGGGAACAGCCAGGGGACAGATGGATAGATGTGGGACAGAAGGACATGAGTGAGACACCAGGAGAGACATAAGGCACACAAAAGGGACAGGAGAAGATACCAGAAGGACACTCAGGGGACACTGGGACACTTGCGGACACTCACAATATCACTGAAGGTGTAGCAGTCGGGGATTTTCTGTTTTAGTAGCGTTTGGATGCTGATGGCCTTGAGCTGGAACTCCATGATGACACTGATCAGCCTGAGGGGACAAAAAACACTACAAGAGGCCTCAAAATCACTAAAAAATAAAATAGGAAAAAATCCACCTCAAAATCCCAAAGAAACCAATGCAAAAGGGAAAACTCCGCCGCAAAAAATCCCCAAAAAAGAGAACAAATCTGCCCATAAATCCCCAAAAAACCCTGTGAGTTCCCCAAGTTCAAAAAAAAACCTGGAAAAGGAAAAATTTGACCCCAAAATCCCCCAGAAATTAAAATTCCACCCCAAAATCCTAAAAAAAAAAAAAAGGAAAATTTCCACCCCAAAATCTCAAAAAATCCAATGCTAATGGAAAATTCCACCTGAAATCCCCAAAAACCTCAGGAGTTCCCAAAATAACAAAAAAAAAAAAAACATTCTAGAAAAGGAAAAATTCTGCACCAAAATCCCCCAGAAAACATCAGGAAAGGGAAAACTTGGCCACAAAATCCCCAAAAATTACCCTGGGAAAGGGAAAATTTCATCCCATAATCCCACACAGGAATTCGGAAAAAGGGGTCGCAAATCCAACACTTGGATTTTAGGGATGGGAAACTTCCCTGGGTGGGACTTGTGGGATTTACCTGTGGAATTGGAGGGTGAAATTGCTGTCAGTGCAATCCAGCACCAGCAGCTGGGGGTCTCCAGGGTACACCCCCAGGCACTCTGTGGGCTTGGGACTGGGGTCAGGGAATGCTGAGAGCCCAGAAACCCTGGGACTTCCCAAATCCTGAATCACATATACTCCAGGACCATCCCAAACCTTGCACCTCAAACCCAAACCCCAAACCCCAAACCAAAACCCTACTCCTAAACCTCTTGGGACCATCCCAAATGCCTTTAGAGTATCCCAAATCTCAAATCCCAACCCTAACTCTAAAACCCAAACCCCAAGTGTCCCCACCAGTGATGACGCTGGAGGCAATGTCGAAGGTGTCATTACCAGGGTCAATGTCCCCTGTGCGGAAGAAGTGCTGTGCCTGGTGCCATCTCTGGTGACACCTGCAGTGCCAGCATAGGGGTAGTGGCCCAGGGTCTTGTTGAGGACAGCCAGGTACTGTGGGGACAGGGAAACAGTGCTGGGGATAGCACTGGGGCACCTCAGCGTCCTCAAATCACACCAGTGTCCCAAATCACCTCCATAGGCTGAGGTCCTTCATGTCCCCAGATGACCACTGTGTCCCCAACTCTTCTAACCCCTTTCGGTGTCCGTGTGCCACCTTCTTGAGGACAAAGGCATGGGGTGGGAGGTGCTGGCCTGGCACAGCCCTCGGGATGCCCAGTCCCCCTTGTCACTCCCACACCTGTGCATGTCCCTGTGCCAGGGCTGGCATTAACGGTAGCACCGGGCCAGGCACTGGCACAGACACCAACCAAAACGGCTTGCAACCAGCAGGGCCACCCATGGGGTGGGCACGGAGCCACCCCAGCCTGGCCCCACGCCTGGCCTGTCACTGCCATGCCCACCAGCATTGCCACACCATAGACTAATGTGTCCCCTGGCACTGCCGTGCTCGTGGTGGCATCTCCACGGGCATTCCAGCACCTGCGGCGGCACTTCCATGGCCATGTGTGCCTTGGTATCACCACACCCCTGGTGGCACCTCTATGACCACCTCATCCTGACACCCCTGATCACCACCCCCTGTGGATGACAGGGACACTGTGAGCACCTGCACCCTGTTCTGTCCCTTCAGTTACCCCCTTGTAGACATCTCTGCTGCCAGTGGCACAGGTGCCACCTGATGCCACCGTGTGGGACTTGTCCCAGTTATCGCTGATGGATAGACACCTGGTGCCACTGGGCAGGGATGATGTCCCCAGGGCTTGTGGCAGAGCAGGACCCACACTGGGAAGGCCACATCCGAGGCCACCAAACTGTACCCAGCAGGCAGGAGGGACACCGGTGAGAACATGGTGGTGCCGCAGGGGGGGTGGCAGGTGACGTGTGGGGCACATGTGGGCACAGGAACTCATGCATCACGGGCTGGGGCAGGTACCATGCTCCAAAATCATGTCCCCTGTCCCTGTGTCCTGTTCCGTGTCCTGTGCCATGCTCAAGGTCATGTCCTGTGTCCTATACCACACCCTGCACCCTGTGTCATGTCCTATATGCCCCATGTCCCATGTTTCATGTCTTTAGTCCCATGTCCCATGAAACCCTTCACGCTGTGCCCCAGTCATGCCCAGGGCCCTACACCAAGCCCAATCTTGGCATCATGGCCCTGGGAACTGGGACTGGCACTGGGGCTGGAAGCCACCTGGGACAATGCCTGGCATCATGACACAGCAGCTGGAAACGTGGTGGGGACTGGGACTAGACAATGGACACCGGGTCTGGGGCTGGGCACTGGAACTGGACACCAAACCAGGATCTATCTTAAGCCCCCATACTGGTCTGGCAGCACTGAGGTTACTGGGGATACTGGGAGCTACTGGAGGGGTACTGTGGGTGCTGACTGCTTCCCCCCCAGAACACGACGAGAGGAACCCCCGGGGGCTTGGGGGGGGACGTGGGGGGCAGGAGCCCCGAAAATGAGACACGCGAGCTCCCAGTTCAGCAAGGTCACGGTGCGACAGCCCAGTCCCTGGCTCCTCCCCTGTCCCTGTCCCCTCCTCGCTCCCCAGGGCATGACACGGGGCTGTCCCTATCCCAGTCCCTGTCCCCATTCCCGGTCCTGTATTCCCGGTCCCTGTCCCCATTCCCTGTTTCCATTCTCGGTCCCTGTCCCCATTCCAGTCCCCGTTCCCACTCCCTTTCCCACTCCCACTCCCGTTCCCGCTCCCGCTCCCGCTCCCATTCCCGTTCCCTCTCACCGGACGCCGCCGCCATCGCTCTGCCCACCGCCTCCGCCCTCACGTGACCAGGGAGAACCCCGCGCTGCTTCCGCACACCAATCACAGCGCGCGATCGCTCCTAGATTTGCATAACCACGCCCTCTGCTCCGACACCGCCCACCACCGGCTGTAGCCGGGTCTAGGCGCAGTTTGCTCCCAGTTCCCTCCCAGTGCTCCCAGTAAGAGCGGTACTGGCAGGGAGAGCGCTCCCAGTTGCTTCTAGGTGCTGTCAGGATCGTTACCAGTGCTCCCAGTATCACTTCCCAGTGCCGCGCGGGGCGCAACCGCTTTGCAATCCCCCAGGGCGGAGCGCGGCTGCTTTTGCGCGTCGGCACCGGGCCGGGCCGGGCTGGGGGAGGAGGAGCGGAAGGAAGAAGAGTAGTGGAAGGAAGAGCAGCAGCAGAACCGAGCGGCTCACTCGCTCGCCCGCTCTAGGCCGCAGCTTCCCCGACTTCCCCGGCATCACCCCTCCCCCCGGAAGCCGCAGGTGAGCTGGGAGGGGGAGCTCGCCCCAAATCCATCGTGGGGAGGTCTCCTGGAGGTTTATTTGTGGGGCAGGAGATGTTTGGATCTTGCAGGACCCCGAAGCTCAGCCGGAAATGCCCCGGGAGGGATCTTGGCGGGTCCCACATTGCGATCGCTCGTTCTGGCGGAGAGGGGGCGAGATCGGTTCTGGGGATATCCGGGAGAGCCGTGGGGGAATGCGGGAACCCCGGAGCGGGGAGAGCGCAGAGGGGCGATCCCGGAGCCGGGGGACCCCCGGCAGCCTGGAGGGGTGTGGGAGGTTGGTGATAAGCGGCCCCAGGCTCTCTGAGGCTGAAAGGGGCACTGGCTTGTCCAGCTGAACTTGGCCCGCAGGAACATAAACCCAACGCGCTCAACCCTTGTTTTCCCCCAGAAATGGATTTCCCATTCCTAAACCTTGGCCCGATGGAGGAGGAGGCCGTGAGGAAGAAGAACATGCCCCCGGAGCCCCAGGCAGGTGAGGAGGAAGTCCCTGCCCCTTTCACCCTCTGTCCTGCTCCATCTCCCAGCCCAGCACGGCCCCCGGCTGCAGGACAGCCCCGCTGCCGACGCCGTCCTGCCAGGGACATGCTGGGGGGATCTCCTTCCCCCTCCCTCTGGAACAGAGGCAAATCCCATCTTCTCCTTGTCCTTCCCCCTCTAGACAAGGAGGTGAGGATGGAGACCAGGGAGGACAAATCCCTGCAGCAGAACCTTGTGGAAGAGGCTGTTTGGAGCAGCTCCATTGCGCAGGAAACCAGCGAGGAGGAAAAGCCCGGGAGATCCCACATGAGGATGGGCTGCAAACACAGTTCTTGGGTATCCGAGGAGGAGAACCAGGGCCAAAGAACCGGACAGAGCTGCAGCCAGAGCTCAGAGCTGGGGTTCCATGAGCATCTTCATGATGCGGATAAGCCCCACAAGTGTTCAAATTGTGGGAAGAGCTTCAGCAAGAGATCCTCCCTGATCTGCCACTGGAGAATCCACATGGGGGAACGGCCCTATGAGTGTGGGGAGTGTGGAAAGAGCTTCAGTATGAGATTCAAACTGATGCGCCACCAGATGATCCACACTGGGGAGAGGCCCTATGAATGTGACATACGCAGGAAGAGGTTTCAGACCAGCTCCAATCTCCTCATGCATCAGCGGATTCACACAGAAGAGAGGCCCTTCCGCTACCCTGACTGTGGGAAGGGCTTCAAATACAACTCCCGCCTTGTCTCCCACAGGCGCATCCACACTGGGGAGATGCCCTATGAGTGTGGGCAGTGTGGGAAGTGCTTCAGGACAAGCTCTGAACTGATTGTCCACCAAAGGATCCACACAGGGGAACAGCCCCATGAGTGTGATAAATGCAGCAATAGGTTTCTGACCAGCTCCAGTCTCCTCCTGCACCAGCGCATTCACATAGAGGAGAGGCCCTTCTGCTGCCCCGACTGCGGGAAGGGCTTCAGGCACAACTCCAACCTCGTCACCCACCGGCGCATCCACACTGGGGAAGAGGCCCTATGAGTGTTCTGAGTGTGGGAAGAGCTTTTCACAGATGTCCTGGTTTACAATACAACATACATATTCTATTACCATCTGAGAAGTGTGATCACCCTTATCTCTGTGGGAAATGTCTTCTGTTGATGGGCCATCACTGATAAGGGTGATCATCCTTATCTCTGTGGGAAGTATCTTCTGTTAATGGGCCATTGAGTCCTACTATAGAACTGATAAGATTACTTCATCCCATTGGGAGATGCTCCAGCCAGGAGGATGAGCCAAGCCTTTCCTACCTAGATAAAAACTGAGGTTTAGAACGCCAAAGGCAGCCTTTCTCCACTGGATTCCAGAGGAAGAACCAGGTCCTTATCCACATCATCGCTGGACCCTTTGGAGGAAAACTGCACCAGCACCCTGACTGACAGGGTATCAGGTTGTATTCTGACTCTGTCAGTGGTTTTATTTTTATTATTGCATGTATTTTGTTTTTTTCTTCTTTTTTTTTTTTCTCTTCCCTATTAAAAATTGTATTACTGACTTGAAGTCTCACTGGTTTTGCTTTCCAAACCAGTACATTTATTGGCGCCCAACGTGGGGCAAGAAGGTACTGAGAAAAAAGTCAGCATTACAATTTTGAATTTTGCCAGCCACCTATTCACCATGATTCTCAACATGCTTACGTGGGTTTTATATCTTACTCTCTATATTTTTCCGCACATGGGGAACTATCTGCCGGTTGTAATGCTCCTGTGTAGACCAGGGTATGGTATAAAAATTGCTTTATTGGTCTATTATGTCTATTGCATGATAACCTCTGAGGCAATGAACATCATTCGGAATATATACTCAACTTTGTTTGTTTGTCCTAGTCTAGGCTGCTACATCTGCGGTCTCAACAATCGCACCCAGCCCCTGGGGGGAGGGGAAAAGGATGATTTTTTCCAATCTTTCAGGCATGGCACAGCAGTTTTTGGAAATGTTGAGTTCTCTCTGGATGCCAAGGACAGCATAATATTGTTGTTAGTTCTGCTTTGTCTTCTCTGCACAGCCTTCACAGCCTGCAACATGCTTAGAAACAAAACACTACATGGTATAGTGCAGCGTATTCTTGAGGAAGAGGAAAAAAGAAACAAATCTACTGCGTCCATGTCTGCACAGACTGTCACAAAGGAGAAAAGAGCCAAAAGAAAAGCAACAGCATCCGTCTCTACACAGACTTTTATCCAGGAAGAAGGAACCAAAAGTGCCACCAGCATCTCCACACAAACTGTCACCGAACCAGAACAGCCCAGACCAGTAGCAGTTGCCCCCGTTCAGAAGAAGAAATCAAAGAGCAAATCAGTTCGCATAGTCACTGATGAGGACGTGGCAGGACCTTTGCACCCAGCAGAAGAGACAGAGCCAGAAATCATCACTCGCTCTCTATCCCTGGGTGAGCTGCGTGACCTGCGGAGGGAATTCACCCGCCAGGCAAACGAGTCCATCCTGACCTGGCTGCTCCGCATCTGGGACGCTGCAGCCAATGACACAGTTCTGGATGGAAGTGAGGCCAGGCAACTGGGATCTCTGTCCCGGGATGTGGTCATTGACCAGGGGATCGGGAAAACCCAAGAAACCCTCAGCCTCTGGCGGCGACTGTTGACAAGTGTGAAGGACAGATACCTTTGTAAAGAAGATCTCCAGGTGCACCAAGGAAAATGGAGCACAATGGAACAAGGTATCCGATGCCTGAGGGAATTGGCTGTGCTGGAGATCATTTTCTCAGAAGATGAGAGATTTCCTAAGAGCCCAGACTGTGTCCGGTGCACCTCACAGATGTGGTTGAGATTCGCACGGCTTGGACCAGAGATATACTCCCGTTACCTGGCAACGCTGCAATGGAGGGAAGGTGAGGACATGGTAGGCGTCTTGGCCAATAAACTAAGAATTTATGAGGACACTGTCACTGCCCCATTTCGTACCCATGTCTCAACCGTGGAAACAAGGCTGGTTGAGCAAGTCCGGAGCTTGATTGAAGAGGGCCATCAGAAGCTTAAAAAAGAACTTAAGGCAGAAAACTACCAGATCTTACCAGAACCAACAAGAGTCTCTGCCATTAGGAGCCGGCGTTTCCCAGCCAGGGAGAAAGGACACACTCCACGAGGTAACCTCTGGTTTTTCCTTCAGGAGCATGGAGAAGACATGAGGAAGTGGGATAGAAAACCCACCTCCTCCTTAGCAGCCCGGGTACGTGAACTGAAAAGAGGGACACCGAACATAAGAAGCTCACCTAGAGTCAACGCTGCTCCAGTCTCTCGTGCACAGAACTCCAAACAGTATCAGAACGATGATATGACTGATCCTCTTGAAGGGACCTCAAGAACCTATCTACAGGAAGAGAGCAACGTGTACCAAGACCAGGAATAGAGGAGCCCTGCCTCTAGCCAGGTAGAGGAGAGGGACAATCGGATCTACTGGACTGTGTGGATCCGATGGCCTGGCACATCCGACCCACAAAAACATAAGGCTTTGGTTGACACCGGCGCCCAGTGTACCCTGATGCCATCAAGGTATGTAGGAGAAGAGTCAATCTCTATTTCTGGGGTAACAGGAGGATCCCAGGAGCTGACTGTAGTAGAGGCCAAAGTGAGTTTAACTGGGAAAGGGTGGCAGAAACACCCCATCGTGACTGGCCCAGAGGCCCCATGCATCCTCGGCATAGACTATCTTCGAAATGGGTATTTCAAAGACCCAAAGGGATATCGCTGGGCTTTTGGGATAGCTTCTGTAGAGACAGAAGACATCAGAAAACTGAATACCTTACCTGGTTTCTCAGATGACCCCTCTGCTGTGGGACTATTGAGAGTTGAAGAGCAACAGGTACCAATCGCCACAACAACAGTACACCGTCGGCAATACCGTACCGACAGAGACTCTGTGACTTCCATCCATGAGATGATTCGTAAACTGGAAAGCCAAGGGGTGGTCAGCAAAACCCACTCACCCTTCAACAGCCCCATCTGGCCTGTGCGCAAGTCTGATGGAGAATGGAGATTGACTGTGGACTATCGTGCATTGAATGAAGTGACTCCACCGCTGAGCGCTGCCGTGCCAGATATGCTGGAACTTCAGTACGAGCTGGAGTCCAAGGCAGCAAAGTGGTACGCCACCATTGACATTGCCAATGCATTTTTCTCCATTCCTCTGGCAGCAGAGTGCAGGCCTCAGTTTGCTTTCACCTGGAGGGGGGTGCAGTACACCTGGAACCGACTGCCCCAGGGGTGGAAACACAGTCCCACCATCTGCCATGGACTGATCCAGGCTGCACTGGAAAAGGGTGAGGCTCCTGAACATCTACAGTATATCGATGACATCATTGTATGGGGGAGCACAGCAGGGGAAGTCTTCGAGAAAGGAGAGAAGATTATTCAGATTCTGCTGAAGGCTGGTTTTGCCATTAAGCAAAGTAAGGTAAAGGGACCAGCTCAGGAAATTCAGTTTCTAGGAGTCAAATGGCAAGATGGACGTCGTCAGATCCCAACAGAGGTAATTAACAAGATCACCGCTATGTCTCCACCAACCAACAAGAAGGAAACACAAGCTTTCCTAGGTGCCATAAGCTTTTGGAGAATGCACATCCCTGAGTACAGCCAGATTGTGAGCCCTCTCTACCTGGTTACCCGCAAGAAGAATGATTTCCACTGGGGCCCTGAACAACAGCAAGCCTTCACCCAGATCAAGCAAGAGATCGCTCATGCGGTAGCCCTTGGTCCAGTCAGGACAGGACCAGAGGTAAAGAACGTGCTCTACTCTGCAGCTGGAAATCATGGTCTATCCTGGAGCCTTTGGCAGAAGGTACCTGGTGAGACTCGGGGTCGACCACTGGGATTCTGGAGCAGAAGCTACAAAGGGTCTGAAAACAACTACACTCCCACAGAGAAAGAAATTTTGGCTGCCTATGAAGGAGTTCAAGCAGCCTCTGAAGTAATTGGCACTGAAACACAGCTGCTTCTAGCACCTCGACTACCGGTACTGGGCTGGATGTTCAAGGGAAAGGTTCCTTCCACACATCATGCCACTGACACTACATGGAGCAAATGGATTGCCCTCCTCACTCAGCGCGCCCGTATTGGAAATCCGAATCGCCCTGGGATTCTGGAAATAATTACAAACTGGCCGGAAGGTGAGACTTTTGGGTTATCTTCTGAAGAGGAGGAGCAAGTGGCATGTGCCGAGGAAGCCCCACCATACAATGAGCTACCGGAGACTGAAAGACGATATGCCCTCTTCACTGATGGTTCCTGCCGAGTTGTAGGCACTAACCGAAAATGGAAAGCTGCAGTATGGAGCCCCACACGACAAGTTGCACAAGCTACCGAGGGACAAGGTGGATCAAGTCAGGTTGCAGAGTTAAAAGCCATCCAGCTGGCTTTAGATATTGCCGAACGGGAGAAGTGGTCAAAGCTCTATCTCTACACTGACTCATGGATGGTAGCTAATGCTCTGTGGGGATGGTTGGATCGCTGGAAAAAGGCCAACTGGCAGCGCAGAGGGAAACCCATCTGGGCTGCTGAGATTTGGCAGGACATTGCCACCCGAGTAAAGAAGCTAACCGTGAAGGTTCGACATGTGGATGCGCATGTACCTAAGAGTCGAGCTAATGAAGAGCATCACAACAACGAGCAGGTGGACCGAGCTGCCAAGGTAAAAATATCACAAGTGGATCTAGACTGGCAGCACAAGGGAGAATTATTCCTAGCTCGTTGGGCCCATGATGCCTCTGGTCATCAGGGGAGAGATGCAACATACCGATGGGCCCGTGACCGAGGGGTGGACCTTACTATGGACAGCATCTCACAGGTCATCCAGAACTGTGAGACCTGTGCCACAATCAAACAGGCCAAGCGGGTGAAGCCTCTGTGGTACGGTGGACGATGGTCAAAGTACAGGTATGGGGAAGCCTGGCAAATTGACTACATCACCCTTCCCCAAACCCGCCAAGGCAAGCGCTACGTACTGACCATGGTGGAAGCAACCACAGGATGGTTGGAAACCTACCCTGTGCCTCATGCTACTGCCCGCAACACCATCTTGGGCCTAGAAAAACAAGTCCTTTGGAGGCATGGTACCCCCGAAAGAATTGAGTCAGACAACGGAACCCATTTCAAGAACAGCCTTATCAACACCTGGGCCAGAGAACATGGTATTGAATGGATATATCATATCCCTTACCACGCACCAGCTGCCGGGAAAGTTGAACGGTGCAATGGACTCCTTAAAACTACCCTGAAGGCACTCGGTGGGGGAACCTTCAGAAATTGGGAAATGAACTTGGCAAAAGCCACCTGGATGGTCAACACCAGAGGGTCCATCAATCGAGCCGGTCCTGCCCAATCTGAACCCCTGCACACAGTGGATGGAGACAAAATCCCTGTGGTACACATGAAAGGTATTTTAGGAAAGACTGTTTGGATCAATCCCACCACAGGCAAAGGCAAACCAATCAGTGGGATTGTTTTTGCTCAAGGACCTGGTTACACTTGGTGGGTAATGCAGAAAGATGGAGAAACCCGCTGTGTACCGCAAGGAAACCTTATTTTAAGAGAGAACTGTGTGTAGGGTTTCATTCTGTATTATATGTAAATATATAGGGTATTGGTTTGGGTATAATGTAGATGGTAATAGAATAAGGGGTGGATTATGTCCTGGTTTACAATACAACATACATATTCTATTACCATCTGAGAAGTGTGATCACCCTTATCTCTGTGGGAAATGTCTTCTGTTGATGGGCCATCACTGATAAGGGTGATCATCCTTATCTCTGTGGGAAGTATCTTCTGTTAATGGGCCATTGAGTCCTACTATAGAACTGATAAGATTACTTCATCCCATTGGGAGATGCTCCAGCCAGGAGGATGAGCCAAGCCTTTCCTACCTAGATAAAAACTGAGGTTTAGAACGCCAAAGGCAGCCTTTCTCCACTGGATTCCAGAGGAAGAACCAGGTCCTTATCCACATCATCGCTGGACCCTTTGGAGGAAAACTGCACCAGCACCCTGACTGACAGGGTATCAGGTTGTATTCTGACTCTGTCAGTGGTTTTATTTTTATTATTGCATGTATTTTGTTTTTTTCTTCTTTTTTTTTTTTCTCTTCCCTATTAAAAATTGTATTACTGACTTGAAGTCTCACTGGTTTTGCTTTCCAAACCAGTACAACAGAGCTCTCACCTGACCAAACACCAATGGAGGCACCACTAAGGGAAGCCCTGCAAATCAAGTGCAGGAAGAGCTTCATGTGCTGCTCCAGCTCCATTCTCCATGGCAGGATCTGTGCTGGATGATGCCGAGTGACCCCTGGTGGGCAGAGCCCCGGTGATCCATGTTAGGAAGACACCTGGCTGGGCGGCTCTTCATCCTCCTGGCTTCCCTTGAGCACCTGGACATATCCACAGATCAACATCAGAAATCCATTGTGAAGAGCACGTTTGTCGACTTCTGACCCGAGAAAAATCTCACTCTTTGCATCTTCTGGTGGCATCAAGCAACACTGAATGGCCTTGGAGGTCTTCTCCAATAGAAATCCATCATTTTAATCCTTTCTGGCTCATGGGCATCTTCCACAGCCAATGGGAACATATTGGGGCAAACCCCACAATTTTGGAGATGGTGGGGTGGAAACCCCTTCAAAAAGGGTTCTTCCCACCCAGCCAAGCATGTGGTTGCTCTGCCAGCAGGGTCATGTAAATCCTTTTGTTTTGGCCTTGAAACAAAAAGGTTTCTGTTCATTCCTTTGAAAGCCCTGTAACTGGGGTTAAAATAAAATGTTGAAGTAAGGCATGGATGGGGAGATGTGGCAGACAAGGACATGGGTGAGGTCATGGATGGGGACGTGAGGGGACACAGCCTTTCATGGGGACATAGACATGGATGGGGACACAGACCTAGCTGGGGACATGAAGGTACATGGACATGGGTGGGGACACGAACTGGGACAGCATCAATGCCACCAGCACCTTCATCTCAGCCATGGCAAAGCACTGCCTAATGCAGTTCCTGCCACCACATTCCCACCATCACTGCTGCAGTATCCCAGCTGAATGTCACCATCCACCAGGGCGGGAGGGTTGTCGACAAGTTGTTGTCAGGGCTTGTTCAGTTGGTGACAAGGTGTGTGGAAGCAAGTGACAGCCACCACAGTGTACCAGGGCCACCACCCTCAGGGGAGCCCAACCACCTCTGAGGACAGCGCAAGTGTCAGGGCCACCAGCAGTGTCCCATGCAGGGTGTCACCAGTGGTGTCCTAGTGGCAGTGTCCCCACAGGTGTGGCAATGTTGTCCCCTGCTGTGTGTCCTGGTGGCACTGTGTCCCTTCCCCTCCATTTGTCCTCATCCCCCACTGTGGCCATTACCTCTGTGTGTCCCTGTCCCCTTCCATGTGCCCCCATGTCTCCTCCTATGTTCCTGTCCTCCGCCCCTGGCGGGGCCTGATACTCCAAGGTCCCCAGCCCATGTCCTGCAGAGTCTCCCTGTGTCCCTCAGGATGTTTCCGTGGCTGCTCCTGGTGCTGAGTGTCTGCACCCACCCCAGCACACGTAGGGACACGCCATGACAGTTGTGACACCCCATGAAACCTTTTCTCCTTGGATTTTGGGTCTTCCCCCCTTATTTTGGATACTTTCTCCCTATTCTGGATACTTTATCCCCTATTTTGTGTCTTTCCCCCTCTTTTGAGTCTTTACCATTTATTTTGTTTCCTTTCCCCTTATTTTGCTTCCCTTCCTCATCTTTTGGATCCTTTCCCCCATTTTCCATCCTTTCCCCTAAATTCAGGCACCTTCTTGCTTCTGGTACATTTTTGGGTGCCTTCCCCCTCCTCCAATCCTCTCCGACTTCTTAAACCTCCTCAGCCCCCACACAGGTTGCCCCCCAGGCATGTCCGCAGCTGTCCCATGCCACATGGACTGGGTGCTCGCCATCCTCAGCGCCCTTGAGTCTCCAGCCCGGGGCAACTCCCCCGGCACTGCCCCCAACAGCGGCACCCCCAAAACTCTGCCGTCTCGGAGCCGCCGAGCAGGTGCCTGGCCCTCGGCCCTGAGCACAGAGCTCTGCCCGGGGGCTCCCGGGGAAAGGCGGCGGCGCTCGGCAGAGGCCCCAGCCCGCCCAGTCCGTGGCAATTCCCCCGCATCGGGACAAAATCCTGCCCCGAAGAAGCCACTTGCAATGTCCATCTGCGGCTCCTCCGTGCCCCGAAGATCCCGGCAGCTGCCCCGCGCTCGCCGGGCGCTACGGCTTCCGCAACCGGGCACAATATTCACTTCATGCAATCTTTGCTATCTCTGCTTACAGGTGCAAAACCAGCTGCTGCTCAGACAGTCCCAGATCAGACTGAAGGGCTCCCACCCAAAATGCTGCATTCCGTTCTGACCCACCATTAAGAAATCCAAGAGCAAAACAGACAGCTCATTACAGAAAACCTTGCAAAATCACATCTGACAACATTTTGGTCCAAAATCGCAAATATGAACAGAAGCTGAGCAAGTCAGCAACGTTAGAAAACAAGCTTTGAGCATTGCGACTACAAGAGCTCAGGCAATGCATTTAATTGGAATCAGGCCTCTCTTTCTGACATGTGAGCAATGCCATCCAATTTCCCAAACCAGGGAAATGGGGGGTCCTGGCAGCTGCCGCTTCACACGCAGCAATGACACAGAATAGGGCAGGGAGAGCAGCTGCCAAACTCCTACCTTCTACTTGCAATTAAGAACTTTTATTCTGATGTCTAATAAAGCAACGATTAATAGTCAAAAAGACTAAAAATACCTGTACTAATTGTAACACAACTAAGAATAACTGTACTATTGATAGCAATAATAGAGCTAATAGCAATAATAAGAATTAATCATGGTAATAAAAACCCTACCACACTTATACTAGGTTTGCCAGGCCAGGTTTTGGTATGGGGGGGTCTCTAGAAGCACCTTCTGTGAGAGGCTGCTGGAAGCACCTGCTCCTCCATGTCCTGCAGAGTCAACGCCAGCCGGCTCCAGGACGGACCGGCCGCTGGCCAAGGCTGGGCCAGGTAGAAATGGTGGGAACACCTTTGGGAAAACAGACTGAAGAAAAGCAGTTCTCGTGCAGTTGTAACTGTGGCCAGGGAAGAGCAGGGCGAGAACATGAGAGGAACAACTGTGCACACAGCCAGGGCAGGGCAGGAGGAGGGGCAGGAGCTACTGCAGGTGCTGGAGCTGATTGCCCTGAGATTCCGTGGTGCAGTCCCTGGTGAGGCAGCTGGGCCCCTGCAGCCCATGGAGGGCACAGAGTGCAGAGGTGCACCTGCAGCGCCTGGAGGGGCCCATGCCAGAGCAGGGGGACGCCTGAGTGGAGGCTGTGACCCCATGAGAAACCCGTGCTGGAGCAGGGACCTGGCAGGGACCAGCAACCCGTGGAGAGAGAAGCCCACGCTGGAGCAGGGTCCTGGTAGGACTTGCGAGCCCATAGGAACGTGACCCACATTGCAGCAGTTTATGAAGAACTGCTGTCCCTGAGATGAACTCACCTTGGAGAAGTTCATGGAGAAGCGTCTCAGGGAGGGACCCCATGGTGCAGCAGGGGAACGGCTCCTCTCCCTGAGCAGCAGCAGGAGAAACAACATGTGATGAACTGACCAGAACCCCCATTCCCCATCTCCCTGCACCCACTGGGGGAGGAGGCAGAGCTGGGAAAGAGGGAGGGATGGGCAGAAGATACAGTTATCTTACTTCTCACTCTCCTGGTCTGATTTGGAGAGCAGTTAATTCAATTAATATCACCAATTTCAGACCTGTTTCACCCATTGTGACATTTGCTAAGTGATATGTCCCAGTCCTTATCTCAACCCAGTAAGCCTTCATTCTGTTTTCTGTCTCCTGTCCGTATCTGGAGAGGAGTGAGAGAGCAGCTTTGGTGGGTGTCGGCCATCCAGCCAGGGTCATCTGACAACACTTCCTTTCTCTCATTCTTTCTTTCTCTCTTTTCACAGGTCACTGTGAAGAGGTTGAGTGGTGCTTTGATGGAGGGAGTGAAGGTGGCAGGGAGCAGCAGGGACAGGAGCCACAGGGATGTGGCACAGGCATCAGAAGGGCCCAGGCAGCTGGCAGGGGCTCTCCCCCTGGCCCAGCAGCAGCCCCGTGCTGTGCCCAAGGCGCTCCCACCAGGGGCTGGGCCCAGAGGCAGGGGGAGACTCCAGTCCCGGGGGCGGCGTCTCTGCCCCGATCCCCGTCCAGCCCAGCCTCCCCCGAGTGCGCAGTGACCGCTGGCACGGCTGCACTGGACAGAGTGACCTGTGGGGACATTGAGAGCTGCCCCCACTGTGACACTGCCCTTGGGATTTCACAGGCACCAAACAAATCACAGCCAGCCCTGCTCCTTGTGATGTCACAGGCACCAGAGCACATCACAGTCCTGCCCCTTGTGATGTCACAGGCTCCAGAGCACATCACAGCCCTGCTCCTTGTGATGTCAAATGTGGAGGCCCATGGCTTTGCCTTAGAGGAATTTCCCTTGAGTGGGCTGTGATTAGCTTATCTCAACCCTCCTAGAAGGATGCTCATTAGGTTAGCACACCTTTTCTTGTCATGGTGAGCTACTGAATAGCTTCTCTTATCCCACCATGCCCTAGTATCCATGTTAATCCTTTGTAACCAATTGGTCTTTCCCCCTTGCTCTCTCCCATAAAAACCTCAGTTATTTCCCTCAGTTCTCTAGGGAGCAGTCGTTCCTGGCTCCCTTCACAGAGCTGCTGAATAATAAAGGAATCTTTGTGGAATTTGCCATAAGACGCTTCCCGTCTCTCTGTCCCTGAGGCAGCCTGGGAAAGCCTTGCAAGCAGAGCTGGAATCGCTGAGATTAAATCACTGACCAGAGCTGATGACTTGTGGCCACAGCTACCCCTTCCTGAGGCTTATCCAGTGGCCAGGAGAACAGACAGAAGATCCCCTAGAAGGCAGTTCCTTGCAGGACTCTCTCTCTCTGGGAAGGCTGGCAGCTTCCTGGGTCTGAAGCATTGAATCTCAAAAGACCCCCTACCAGCCTTCAGTCACAGGTACCAGAGCACATCACAGCCCTGCCCCTTGTGATGTCTCAGGCCCCATGAGTGCCCCAAGTGTGGGAAGAGCTTCTCACAGAGCTCTCATTTCACCAGATACCAAGATGCACCACTGAGGGAAGCCCTGCAAGTGCCCGGAGTGCAAGAAGAGCTTTGTGCCAGTCTAAGGTTGCAATGTAAGATGTTAACCACAAGTATATATTCTATCACCATCTGTTAAAAGCAGGTGGAGCAGTGTTCCTTCTCTCTTCCATGACCCATCCATCATAACTCCAGGGGGCAGGGGGAAATATCTTCTGTTAATAGGCCAGCTGTTAAAGCCAGGTGGGGTAGTTTTGTTTACCCCTTTCAGGACCCATCCTTTGTCCAGGAAGGTGTGATAATTGATAAAAGATTCGTGTCAATCATAAAAGTAGTGGGGTTTGTATAAACCAGAATACTTAGGTCTGAAATGAAGCATGGACATTAGATAGAGAAAAATAGAGAAAAATATATATGATTAAATCATTCTCTTTAAATACCCCTGTTATGAATATTGTGTTTTTTAGTAAATTGTATTCAATACCAGTTTGCAAAATGAGGATTTCCCACAGCCTGAAAGATTTTGCAAAATCAGATTTCCTGCCTTTGTGTAATCAATTGCAACCTATCTGCTAAGACCAGACTTCCCACTTCTGCTGTTCTTTATCTACCAAAACCAGATGGTTACTTGACAAATTGTCCAGAGATTTCACAAGCGGTCCCATGGATGTTTTTTTGACCACCACCGCTTACCTGGCAGAATTATGACAACAAAAAAAATAACAGTTATTGATTACTACGAGGAAAAACATCCTATAAAAAGGAGCTGCAAACCAAGGTTTGACAGAGCGTGGAGTGGGCGCTGACCCCTCACGTTCCCCAGCGCTGCTTGCTCCGTCTATATCAAATAAAGCAACTTAAATTTTGCTAAATATGGAGACTTTCTTTCTCATTTATAACAAAGGTATTTTCTGTTAATAAGCCATTAAGTCTCGCTGCATGATTAATCAAATTACATCATCCCATTTGAAATGCCCCACCCAAGGGGAAGAGCCAAGCATTTCCTACCTAAATAAAATCTAAAATTTGAAATATCACAGCAACCTTTTCCCACTAAATTCCTAGAGAAAGACCAGAAAGACCAGGCCCAGCTTCATCACCAGTAAATCTTAAAAAAAAAAAAAAATCAAAAAGAACACACCCTTCTCCAAAATCATTGCTTCAACAAAACCACATCTGTCACTCCAGTAAAACTATAGCCTGCATGTAATCAGACTGCTACCAACACTGTGACCAATAGGGTGTCAGGTTGCATTCTAACTCTATCAGTGTTTTCTTTTTAATATTACTATACTTTTAATTTTCCCAGTAAAAATCTGATATTCCTATTCCCATATCTTTGCCTGAGAGCTCCTTAATCTCAAAGTTATAACAGAGAGAGAGAGTTTACATTTTCCATTTCAAGAGAGGCTCCTGTCTTCCTCAGCAGACACCTGTCTTTAAACCAAGACTGTGTTCCTCCAGCTCCATCCCCCATGGCAGGGTCTGCATTGGATGATCTCCAGTGACCCTGGGTGGGCAGAGTCCTGGTGATCTGTGGTGCCACTGATCCGTGTTGGGGAGACACCTGGCTGGGGGATCCACATCCTCCTGGCTCCCCGTTACCTGTATTTTCTTTGCATTTCTCTTTGTCCTTTCCAAACACCCAAAACTGGGGCAGAAATAAAGATGTTGAACTAAGATGTGGAAGGGGACATGGGGGGATCTTCCAGGGGATGTGGGGGATGCTGGGTTCGTGGGACTTCAGGGTTCCTCAGAGGGACTTGGGGGTTGCTCAGGGCTTTGGGCACTGCAGGCCCAGCAGCTCTGTCGGCACTGGGACACCCTGGCAGAGTTTCTGGGGCAGCTGACCAAGGACCCCCTGCCCTGGAACTGTCCCCATGTCCCCCCATCCCGGTCCCTGGTGTGCCTTGTCCAGGATCCCCCTGTCCCTGCTGCCAGCTCCCTTGCCCCCAGCCCATTCCCAAGTCACCCCACTCCTGCTCCCATGCCAGTTTGGATCCCATTCGAGGTCTCATTCCCTGTCAGTGTCCTGAATTCTCTGTCTGGTTGCCTTTCCCAAATTCCCAGGCCCATATTCCTTGTCCTGTTCCCACTGACATATTCCCAGTTCTGCTCCAGTTCCATACTTCCATTTCTATAGTCCCTGTCTTGTTCCAAAGTTCACATTCCTAGTTCTGCTCCCGTACTCAGGTTCCCAATCTTCCTAATCCACATCCCATATTCTCTCTCTGGTTGCTCTTTCCATATTCCCTGTCCCATACCCATGTTTGCATCCCTGGTCCCATTCCCGCTTGTGTCCCGTATTTGGGGTCCATTCCCAGTCACTGTCTCCAATCCCAGTCCCAGCCCTGTATTCCCGGTCCCATTCCTGTATTGCCAGTCGCTGTCCTTATTTCCAGTCCCTGTTCCCCGGTGCCCTTTCTCAGTCCCCACCCCCATTCCCGGTCTCATTCCAGATCTTGGTCTCCATTCCTGGTCCCATTCCCAGTTCCATTCCCAGTGCTGTCCTGTATTCCCAGTCCCATTCCTGAGGGCCGCCTCTCCCATGGGGGCCGAGGGTTTCACAGCTGGGGCTGCCGTGCCACATGAACCCTTCAGCCCTGCTGCTCTCCTTGGCCAGCTGCAGAGAGTACAAGGCTTTGGGCATTGCTCAGAGGCCCCCAGCTGGCCACAGCAGCCCATCCTGCCAGCACCCCTGTGCCTCAGAGCCCTCCCTCATAGTGGGGCCATGCAAGGGCCATGGGCCTGCACGAGGCTCCTGTTCTTGACACAGGAGCAAGGCTGCAGCTCCAGCCTTGGGGCCCTGGGCCGCAGCAGCCCAGGGCAGGCCCAGCTGCAGAGCTCACAGCCCCGGGGTGTTTCACTGGAACACTTCTGAACACTAATCCCCATCCCATATTCTCTCTCTGCTTGCTGCTCCCACATTCCCTGACCTGCTCCCATATTCCCATCCCCGCTCTCATTCCCGGTTCCTGTCCCGTATTCCCGGTCCCATTCCCCGTCCCATTCCAAGTCCCCATTCCCAGTCACACTTCCCGTTCCCGAACCCGGTTCCCATTCCCCGTCCCCATTCCCGGTTCCCGTCCCCTCTCACCCGACGCCGCCGCCATCCCCAGCCCCCCCCCCCACGTCGATCCTCACGTGACTGGGGAAACCCCGCGGTCCTCCCTCCCACCAATTACAGCGCGCGATCGCTCTGGATTTGCATAACCATGCCCTTGTATGTGGCCCCGCCCACCGCCGGCTGCAGCCAGTGCTCCCAGTAAGAGCGGTCCTGGCAGGGATAGCGCTGCCAATTCCTTTCTGGGGCTCTCAGTATCGCTTCCAGTGCTCCTAGTATCGCTCCCAGTACCCCGCGGGCGCAGCTGCTTTGGAATTCCCCAGGGCAGAACGGGAGGGAGAGTAGCAGCCGCAGAAACACGCAGTTTTCCCCTCAGGCAGCAACTCCCTCGGCTGCGGCAGCATCACCCCCCCTCGGACTCCGCAGGTGAGCTGGGAGGGGAAGCTCGTCCCAAATCAGTCGGCGGAAGGGTCTCCGGGAGGGGTTTTTTGCAGGGCAGGGATCTTGCTGGACCCGGAGCCGGGGGACCCCCGGCAGCCTGGAGGGGTGCGGGAGGTTGGTGCTGAGCGGGCTCTGGGCTCCCCGAGGCTGCAAGGGGCCCTGGCTTCTCCAGCTGCCCTCGGGCAGAGGGACCATCAAACCCAGCGTGCTCAGACCTTGTTTTCCCACAAACCAGGATTTCCCATTCCCCAACCTTGGCCCGATGGAGCAGGGGAAGGAGACCAGGAAGGACAAATCCCCGCAGCAGAACCTCGTGGAAGAGGCCGTTTTGAGCAGCTCCACGGTGCAGCAATCCAACGGGGAGGAAAAGCCCTGGAGATCCCGCATGAGGAGGGGCTGCAAGTGCAGATCAGGGGGATCCCAGGAGGAAAGACGCGGCCAGAGCTTGGAGCTGGTGGTCCATGAGCAGCTTCACGATGGGAAGAAGCCCCACAAGTGCTCAAAAGTTGGGAAGAGCTTCAGTCAGAAATCCAACCTCATCTGCCACTGGAGAATCCACACGGGGGAGCGGCCCTATGAACGTGGGGAATGCGGAAAGAGCTTCAGGATAAGTTCAGAATTGACTGTCCACCAAAGGAGCCACACAGGGGAGAGGCCCTTTGAGTGTGATAAGTGCTGGAAGAGATTTCAGAGCAGTTCTGATCTGCTCAAGCACTATCGCATTCACATGGATGAGAGGCCCTTCTGCTGCCCTGACTGTGGGAGGGGCGTCAAGCAAAACTGCACCCTCGTCAGGCACCGGCGCATCCACACCGGGGAGACGCCCTACGGGTGTGGGGAGTGTGGGAGGAGATTCTCACAGCACTCTAACTTGATCATACACCAACAGAGTTTCCGCTAAGAGAAGCTCTGTGAGTGCCCCGAGTGTGGGAAAAGCTTCATGTGCTGCTCCAGCTCCATCCCCCATGGCAGGATCTGTGCTGGATGATCCCCAGTGACCCCCAGTGGGCAGAGCTCCGGTGATCTGTGTTGCCACTCATCTATGTTGAGAAGGCACCCGGCTGGGGGCTCCACATCCTCCTGGCTCCTCGTGGCCTAGATTTTCTTTCATTTCTCTTTGTCGTTAAAAACACCCAAAATCGGGGTAAAGTCATTGTACTAAGGCATGAATCAGGACACGTGGTGGACAATGACATGGGTGGGGAAATGGGAGACGTGGACATGGATGGGTACATGGCCATGGATGGAGACGTGGCAGGACAAAGACATGGGTGGGGATGTGTGAGGACATGTAAGGACACAGCCCTGGGTAAGGGGACATGGACATGAGGGTACATGGACATGAGTAGGAACATGGGGAATATGGATATGGGGGGACGTGGATGGGGACATGAACTGGGATGGCATCAATGCCACCACTTGTGCCACCACAGTGCCACCAGCACCTTCATCTTGGCCATGGCAAAGCGCTGCTCAATGCAGTTCCTGGTGGGAGGGAGTTTGGGGTCATCTTGGGACTGACCGTGGGTCTTGTCCACTCTGCAGTGAGGAGTATCCCTCGCCAGGGAGTCTGGGATGGATGGGGGCAGGAGAGGTTAGACACTGGTCCTGATGGACACCAGAGCCATGGATACCAGCTGGACACTGGTTCAGATGGACACCAGAGCCATGGATCCCACTCTGGATGGACAATGCTCTGGGTAGATCCCAGCTGGACATTGGTCTGGACAACCCTTGGTCCTGCAGACCCCCAGCCTGGCCAGCCCCCAGCACAGATGATCACCAGCCTGGCAACGCCCTGGCCAGCCTCACTGGTCCACCAGCCCATTCCAGTTGCCCCAACCCCAAACACCCCAAAATAAACCCAGTATCAGAACATCAGCTCTGGGTAGTCCCTGCAGAGTGAGGAGGAAACTGAGGCATGAGCTGGGGGGGGGTGAGTATGGTGGTGGGAGGGGACTTCAGGACCTAGGGATCCACCCTGGAGATTCCAAAACAAGCACCCAACCCCCAGATTGTCACCGCAGGATCTCAGGCCCCTCAGCTGTCACACCAGGGGGACTCCAGGAGCCACCGTGACTCTGCAGTCCCCTCGAAGGGTGACCCGTGGTGTTCTTCTGGTGTCACCAGTGAGTCCACCGCAGGAGAAGGAGGAGGAGGTGAGGATGTGACTGAAACTCCTGCCCGTTTACATGGGGAGGTCGCGACAGGAACTGGGGCCAAGCACGGGTGGAGCAGTGGAGGTACCACAGGGGGTCAGGGGGGAGGGGAGGACATGGGGACAGTCCCCAAGGTCCCTTCAGGGAATGCTGTGGCAGGGGCAGTGTTTGGGGGGGGGTGATGTGGGGTGGTGCAGCATCCTCAGGATGATGCAGGGAAAAGGAAGTGGTCGGGAGTGACCCCAAAAATGTTGCCACCACCCCCACCTCGGGGATTGCACAGAGAGGGGGTCCTGCGGTGTGACCAAGCACCCCCTGACTGAGGGGCACCCCAGGGTGATAAAGAGGTGGTCAGGGGTATCCCCAAGGTGTAGGGGGGAAGGGAAGTGTGGTTGGGGCGCAGCAGAAATGCCTCCAGTCCCTCCTGCACTTGGGGCACAGGGGTAGCGGGACACCTGTCACCCTGTCCCCAGCAGGGGTGGAGGCTGCGGGAGGCTGGCATGGGTGGGCAGGAGAACCCAAAAATTTGGAACCCCTGGGTGGTCAGGAAATTTGGGACCCTTCAAGGTGGGGATTCCAGGCTGGGGATGCTTCCCACCACCACCCTCAAATCCAGCTCTTGGACCCACCCAAATTATTCTCCCTACCCCATCACTCCCAAATTCCGTCCCCAAAATGCCTCCCCTGTCCCACCAACACCAAATCCAAGCCCAAAATTCCTCTCCCCATCCCACCAGCCCCAAATCCAACCCCTGGTCCCCGCAAAATGACTTCCCGCATGATGCCGCCAGCAAATGCAGCTCCTGGACCCACCCAAATTGACTCCCCGCCACCACACATGGAGGTGTGAGCCCCCCCGGACACCCCTGAGCCCCCCCCGCACTACTGAAGACCTACAAGTGGCACACTGTGACTGCCACCACCCCAGGAGGGGACCCCAAAAGGGGCGGGGGGTCCCTGGGGAGCCAGCGCTGGGAGCGGCTGCAGGGCTGGAAACGCTCCTGCAGCCACCCCGACAGCGACAGGGCTGGTGACAGGGGTGTCCCCAAGGGCAGCGTGCACTGGGCGCTGATCCAGAGGGTGTTTTCTGTCCCCTCCAAGGTGCCCAAGGAGCCGTGGGGTCTTGAGGGGACACAAGGGACAAGGCCATCCCTGCAGCTGTACCTGCGCCCTGTGGGCAGGAGGAGGGGACACGGCGACAGCAGTGCCAGGGCAGAGCTGGGGACACAGGATGGGACAGTGTAACTTTTTGTTGTGTCCCCTGCCGTGTTGTTGGGCAGGGGAAAGTGACAAGGTTTGTGAGCGCTGGCCTTTCAGGCACTTAGCTTCATGGTTTCTCACAGAAACCTGTAGTTTCCAGCCGGCATAAAAAGACCGGGAGAGCAGCTCAGACTTTTTTCCACAGGCTTTATTATTGTCCGTGAAGGGGTCAGGCTACAAATCCAAAGATAGGGGATCACACATGTACTTTTATAGGTTTTGGGGGGATCACAAGTAAACCAATGGAAAACAGGGTAAACACATTTTGGCTAACTACATTATCTTTCTTTGTTTGGGACAACCAATTATAAAGAACCAAACCCAACCAGTAATATTCTAAAAAGATAGGAAGAGCTTGCATTTTTATAACATGAGTCATTCGAAGCAAGTAGTTTTTCTTATCTCAAAGGAGGTTCCAAGGGACTGTTGAAGGGCTGTTTGCAGAGAGATTCATCTCCTCTACAGGGCAGGTGAGTTATTCTGGAGTGGAAGTTGAGTGCTGGATGCTGAAGTAATTTCAGAGAAGTTCAGAATGTGCTGAGTTGGAAGGGACCCATCAGGATCATTGAGTCCAACTCCTGTCCCTGCACAGGACACCGCAACAATTCCACTATGGTCCTGAGAGCACTGTCCAAATGCTTCTTGTCCCAAGACAGAACTGGGGCTGGGACCACTTCTCTGGGGACCCTGTTCCAGTGCTCAAGCCCCCTCTAGGTGAAAAAGATTTTCCTAATATTCAACCTAAGCCTCCTCTGACTCAGCTCCAGCCATTTCCTCAAGTCCTGTCCCTGCTCATGAGAGTGAAGAGATTGCTATTATCCTCTGGACACTCTGCAATGGCTTTATGTCTTCTCTATGTTGTGCTGTCCCTCAAGGTGAGGCCACCCCAGTGCAGAGCAGAGCATGACAATCCCCTCCCTGGCCCGGCTGCTGATGCTGGGCCTGCTGCCCCAGGACATGGTGGCACTTTGGACTGCCAGGGCACTGCTGACTCATGTTCCACTTGCCCTTGGCCAGGACTCCTGGGTCCCTCCCCACAGCTGCTCTCCAGCCTCTCCTTCCTGGTCCATACACCAAGGCAGGGGTGCCCCATCCCAGGGGCAGAATCTGACACTGCCCTTGTTAAACTCCACAGTTGGTGATTGCCCATCTCTAGCTGTGAGGTCTCTCTGCAGAGCCTCTCTGACCTCCAGGCAGGTGACGGCTCCTCCCAGTTTAGTGTCATCAGTAAATTCACTGATTATCCCTTCAAGCCCTGTGTTCAGGTCCTTAAGGAAGATGTTGAAGAGCCGGGGCTGGCAGTGGAGCCCTGCAGAACCCACTGGTGACCACTGTCAGTGTGGTGTCACCGCAGTCACTGCCAGCCTTGGTGCCTGACCCCTGAGCCAGTTGCTTGCCCATCCCACAATGTGTTTATTCAGCTGTGTGCTGGACACTTTGTCCAGAAGCATTCTGGGAGACACAGTACCAAAAGCTTTGCTGAAATCCAGAAAGATTCCATGTGCTGGCTTTCCTGCATCAACTGATGTGTTTTACCCTGTTGTAGAAGGAAATCAGACTTCACCAGCAGGACCTTCCCCTCATGAAGCCATGCTGACTCTGACTGATGCCTGTATTGTCCTCCAGGTGTTTTTCAATACTTCCCAGAATAAACTTTTCCATTATTTTATTTGGTATTGAAATGAGACTGACTGGCCTGGAGTGTCTGGGGTCCCCCTTCTTGTCCTCCTTGACATTTGTACATTTGCCAGATTCCAGCCAGCTGGGACCTCTCAAATCCCAGATGTGAGCTCTGTGTATACTTTGATTACTCCAGGGGAAGCAGCCTGCTCACACCCGCATGTCTGAGCTTCTATTCTCCTCAGGCAAACCCACTCTGAGGGCAGCAATGGTTAAAAGAATAATTAAAAATACTTCCCATATACAGGCACAAAGTCATTGCAGATAAAACAATCTTTACAAAAGCTCTTTAAGGTGAGACTCACAGGGCAAAAGTGGACTGCCGTGAAAGTCAGGTTGGAAAAAAAAAGTCTTAGTCATGTCTGTATTTAGTATAAAATCCCAGTTTCAGGAGAAGTTGAGGAATGTGTTATTCCAGAAGGAATTGTCTTAAGTAGCTATATTGTACTTGTTCTTTGCAAAGCAAAGGAGTCTGTCCCATTCTGCTGTTTAAATTAAACTGTCTGATTACATTTCAGGGATTTTGGTGGCTTGGAAACAGTTTGGTGCAATTTTGTGAGCATTCTCTTTCTGTGCATTTCAGCCCTATGTTTGAGGAGCAGTCTCCTGTGTTTTCCTGTAGAAAGCAGGCGTTATTTGGCTGGATGTGTGGGGCATAACTCCAGCAAACTCACACAGTGATAATAGAAAATGCTTCTGTTTTTATACTCTATTTTATATACATATTCACTGATTTTCCTGGAATAAAGATACATATTATAATCCTTTCTCCCAAAATCATTAACATATTTAATGTCCATCATGTAGATGCCCATGTCCCCAAGAGTTGGGCTAATGTGGAGCACTGACACAATGAGCAGGTAGATCAGGCTGCAAAGATAGAGGTGTCACAGATAGACTTAGACTGGCAACACAAGGGAGAATTGTTCCTGGCTCGATGGGCCCACGATGCCTCAGGTCATCAGGGCAGAGATGCCACCTATAAGTGGGTATGAGATAGAGGGGTGGATCTCGCCATGGACAGCATTTCCCAGGTTATCCATGACTGTGAGACGTGTGCTGCCATCAAGCAAGCCAAGCGAGTGAAGCCCCTCTGGTATGGGGGGCGGTGGTCCAAATATAAGTATGGGGAGGCCTGGCAGATTGACTACATCACACTGCCTCAGACACGCCAAGGCAAGCGCTACGTGCTGACCATGGTGGAAGCCACCACTGGATGGTTGGAGACCTACCCTGTGCCTCATGCCACTGCCCGCAACACCATCCTGGGCCTGGAAAAGCAAGTCCTTTGGAGACATGGTACCCCTGAGAGAATTGAGTCAGACAATGGGACTCATTTCAAGAACAGCTTCATAAGCACCTGGGCCAGAGAACACGGCATCGAGTGGGTGTACCACATTCCTTATCACGCACCAGCAGCTGGGAAAGTGGAACGGTGCAATGGGCTGCTTAAAACCACCTTGAAGGTGATAGCATAGGGTTAAAATGTTTCTAAAATCATGGGAATTGTATAAATTTAGTGGATGGTAAGGTAGGCCTGGGGAACTAGGCCCTGGGAATGGGAAGTAGGCCCTGGGAACAAATTAGATCAGGTGAAACTGCACCTGTGTAATCACCGTATGATAAATGATACGATTGTTTGGTAGTTGAATATAGTTATTGTTTAATTGTAATAAGAATCATGAGAAAAGGTGTTTGGAGGACCTGATGAAAATTAGAGTAATTCATGCTTGGATAAGATCAATGTATACAATAGAACAATATGAGTTTAATAATTAATATATAGTTACATAATTAAAAGGGTATAAAATCATGTTCATCTCAAATCCATGTTGGGGTCAGATTTGGGTTTGTAGCCCAGTTCCCAGAGCTCTTCAATAAAAGCACCTGCATATAATCATCCTGTGATTATATGTTTCCACGCTAACATTTTGGTGACCCAGATGGGACCTTGTGAGTGCTGCTGATGACCCCATGACCTGATCACGCTCCAGCCGGCACCAAGGGATTCTCGGGGAGCCCATCGGCACCAGGACCCCCCACCGCTGACAACGTCCCCTGGAGAAAGGTAAGGTTCTTTTAATCTGGTCTGGTTGCCTGCCAGTTAGACGCAGCGAAAGCTGTGTGTTGTTGGGCTAAGGAATTCCTGGTATTGCCTAGGCACCGTCTGTCAGTCAATCGCAAAAGCATTGCAGGTTCAGCATCAGGGTTCTATTATAGCTGTAACATGGAGAAGTTCAAATGGATTTTGGGCGGCAATGCCCCCATACTACACACTTATCCTTTGGGGTGCTTAATAGCACATTGGAAGGAAGGTAATTTTGGGCACGAGTTACGTAAGGTTAAGTTGATTGATTATTGCAACACTTGGTGGCCAAAATATGTCTTGCATATAAAATAAAAAAATTAAAAAAGATTAAAAAAAGAGAGAAAAAAAAAGGAAAACGTGGCTGAAAAACGGTTCTTTGCAATATGACATGATTTCACAGTTATTGATGTTTTGTAAACAGGAGAGGAGATTGGATGAAGTTCTGTACATTGATTTGTTTTCCTGTTTGCAGGAAAAACCAGAGTGGCTGGCTCAGTGTGGGTTAATGATTGTTAAAATACCTGAAAACAATAATTGCATGGGTTGTGTCCAAGGGAAGCGTTGTTTAGAACACCTGGCATTGGATGAAAGTTTATATTGGAAAAATGATATAGATGGTGAATTGCTGGTAGCCCTCACGGCATCAAGGGAATCTGACCCTACCTCACCTGACCCTATTTCACCTGACCCACTTACACCCCCCTGCCGAAAGATACCCTCCTCCCTCACCTACTCGTGCTCAGGGATACCCTCCTCCCTCACCTACTCCTGCTCAGGGATACCCTCCTCCCTCACCTACTCCTGCTCAGGGATACCCTCCTCCCTCACCTACTCCTGCTCAGGGATACCCTCCTCTCCCTCCAACGCCTCCTTCACCTGCTCCTATCTTCCTGTACCCTCTTTGCTGTCTTCACCTGCCCCTCCTTCCCCAGAAAGTGACCAAGATGTAACTGTAATACAGAGATATGGGGAGGGTGCAAAAGGAGTAGATAGTAGTGGGAGCGATGAAGATAAACCACTAACCCCTATTGCTCGTTGGACATGATTAAAATTAGCCCCGGCTTGGTCTAAAACAAGAGAGGGTTTATTAAGATCAGACAAACAAAAGAGAACTGTAGTTGCCCCTTTGAGACAATGAGCGGGAGTGGACAGACCGTTTTTTGTAAATGTACTCTTTTCCCCAGGAGATTTAGTAATTTGGAAGCAGTCAGCTTGGACTTACAGAGAAAACCCTGATAAAGTGGCCAGAGTAGTGAAAATTATTCTGAAAACTCAAAATCTGGACTGGGATGACATCCAAGTTATATTAGATACTCTAATGGCCTCTACCAAAAGGAAATGGTAGTTAGTGCAGCCAGGGAAAGGGTGAGAGAAGAAATTTGCAATGGGACTTTGGATTATAACTTTCCTACTGTGGACCCATTGTGGCATCCTAGTAGCCCACCTGGAGTGGATATGATGGGGCTGAGGAAATATCGAGGGTGGATGTAGGTGGGGGGGTTCAGGGTGCCATGCCTGGGACTGTGAATTGGTCCAAATTATATGAGATCAGGCAAGAAAGGGGGGAGTCTCCAGCTGCCTTTCTGGAAGGACTTGGGGAAGCAGCCAGGAAATATACTGACCTCCAGGTAGATGCAGAACAGGTGAAAATTCAGCTTGCTCTTGTCTTTCTTGGCCAATCATGGGATGACATTGGGAGGGAGTTGCAGAGATGGGGGGTGGGGGGGGGGGGGGGGTGAGTTAAGAAGTTTGGACAGGTTGCTTGAGGTAGCTTGGACGTTTATAACAATAGAGAAAAAGAGGTTAACAAGCAGCAGGAGCAGAATCTCTTGGCAATAGTACAAGGAAATTCAAGGGGAGGTGCTAGAAGCAGCTGAGTCAGAACTATGGGGAGGGGTGGGTTTGGCAAGGGCGGCAGAGGGTCAGTCATGCAAGGGTTGGGCTTGAATCAGTGCCCATTGCAAACAGCATATTGCAAAAGCCGTACAGGTCAAACAGTATCCTATAAAAACAGAAGCACGGCAAGGAATAGCAAAGACTATTGATAAATTCTATAATATCAAACTCTAGAAGAATGTGAATCAGAATATAATACACCAATATTCCCAGTAAAGAAACCCAATGGGGATTATAGGCTAGTACAGGATCTAAGGGCAATAAATAAAATAACTAGACATTTATCCAGTACACATTGTTGACATCTGTAAAAGAGATATATAAATGGTTTACTATAATTGATCTAAAAGATGCTTTCTTCTGCATACCCTTGACAAAGAAAGTAGGAAACTGTTTGCCTTTGAGTGGGAAAATCCAGGAAATGGAAGAAAAACCCAGCTCACCTGGACATGACTACCCCAAGGATTTAAGAACAGTCCGACCCTATTCAGAAACCAACTGGCAAAGGAACTAGAGATCTGGACCAAAGAGGGGCAAGTACTGAAAGACCAATACCTTTTGTTGCAGTATGTTGATGATATACTGATAGCAATAGAAGAAAAGGCAACCTGCATGAAGGGAACAATTGAGATTTTGAATTCACTGGGAATGGGAGGGTACCAAGTGTCTAGAGAAAAGGCACAAATTGCCCAACAGACTGTAATTTACCTGGGATGTGAAATCTCACAAGGACAGAGAAAACTAGGTACTAACCATATCCAAGCTATTTGTGCTATTCCAGAGCCCCAGAATCTTCACGAGCTGCGAATCTTCCTTGGAATGGCAGAGTGGTGTAGTCTGTGGATCAAGGACTATGGGCTAATTGCCAAACCCCTGTATGAAGCTCAAAAGACACAGCCCTTCACTTGGGGCAAACCACAGAAAGAGGCCTTGGTAAAATTGAAAGAAGCACTGACAATTGCTCCAGCATTAGGGTTACCTGATCTGTTTAAAGGCTTTCAGCTGTTTGTACATGAAAGGCTTCACCTGGCACTGGGAGTCCTGACTCAATGTTTGGGAAGCTGGAAAAGGCTGGTGGGCTATTTTTCCAAACAACTTGACAATGTAAGTGCCGGATGGCCTTCATGTCTGCGGGCAGTCGCAACCACTGTAATGTTGATACAAGAAACCAGGAAACTCACGATGGGAAGACACATAGATGTCTATGTGCCACACACGGTAACCACTGTTTTAGAGCAAAAGGGGGGGGACACTGGCTATCTCCAAGCAGGATGATAAAATTCCAGGTAATCCTGACCAAGCAGGATGATGTCACATTAAAGACAACTAACTTTTTGAATCTAGCCTGGTTCCTAGGTACCACAACTGAAGAAGGCCCATTAGAGCATGACTGTGTAGAAGACCTAAAAGATGTCCCATTAGTGCAACCAGAGTGGGAGTTATTCACAGATGGAAGCAGCTTCATGGGGAACTGAATCAGATACGCTGGATATGCGGTAACAACAATCAGTACAGTAGTTGAGGCAGAAGCATTACCACCAAACACATCTGCCCAAAGGGCAGAACTGATTGCCTTAACCAGAGCACTAGAATTGAGTGAAGGGAAAAAAGAGAACATATGGACTGACTCAAAATATGCTTTTGGAGTAGTACATGTGCATGGAGCACTGTGGAAAGAAAGAGGACTGCTGTCTTCTCAGGGTATGCACATTAAACATCAAGACGCAATCCGGTAACTAATAAAAGTAGTGCAAAAACCTGAGCAAATGGCAATTATACACTGTAAAGCACACCAGTCAAGAGGTTCTAAAATTTGTGAGGGAAATCGAAAGGCAGACTGGGCAGCCTGACAGGTTGCTCAAAAGGTGCAAACAGCAATGGCATTGATACCTTTAAAACTTAATGTATCTCAATTCAATTTGCCTCCAAAACCAAAATATTCAGAAGACAAGAGACTGGGACGTTTGCTGAATGCACAAAAGAATTCAGAAGGGTGGTATGTAACTACACAAGGGCAAACAGTGGTATTCCCCCCTCCCCCCCCCCCCCAATAATATGAGAAATTTTACAAGTTAAACATAGTGAATGTCATTGAGGTGCAGAAGCACTGGTGAAATTGCTAAAACAAAATTTAATCTCAGTATGAATGTTAACAATGGCAAAATCAGTAATGACAAAATGTGAGATTTGCTTGAGAAACAACCCAGTGGCTAGACAACAGACACAGCTAGGAAGAATTCAGGTAGGGATAGAACCAGGAGACTATTGGCAGGTAGATTTTGTAGAGTTACGAGAACCTCAAGGATGCTCGATAATATCTCTTAATGGGGGTTGACACATTTTCTGGATGGCCAGAAGCCCTTCCCTGTCACTCAAACCAAGCAAAAGAAACAGCTGAATGGTTACTACAAGAGATCATTCCCAGATTTGGGGTGCCTATAGGGATATCATCAGATAGGGGCCCACATTTTATAGCCACAGTGGTAAAAGAGGTGAGTAGGTTGCTAGGAATAACCTGGGACATCCACACACCATGGAGACCCCAGTCAAGTGGACAGGTAGAGAGGATGAATCAGACATTAAAGAGGCAAATCAGTAAAATATGCCAAGAAGCCAAACTGCCATGGCCACAAACTTTACCCATAGCAATGCTGAGGATTTGGATAAAGCCTAGAAGTGGGATGTTAGTCAGTCCTTATGAGATATTGTATGGGAAACCATATGAATCTCCCGAACCTAATCCAAATGTATATGTCACAGGGAAGCAGGAAGTGCATAATTATGTTCTGTCTCTTGGGAAAACTTTAGCTCAGCTTTCGAGTGCCCTCATGTGGAATAGGCCACTGACTCTTTGAGAATCCAGTTCATGACATCAATCTAGGAGACGACATGTACATTAAGACTTGGGACGAAGAACCATTAAAAGAAAGGTGGAGTGGACCCTACCAGGTGCTGTTGACCACTTTTACAGCAGTCAAGGTGGCTGGAGTGGATCCCTGGATACACTATACCTGAGTGAAGAGTCTGTCCTGGACTGTGGACTGCACAAGCTGTAGGACCAACAAAGCTGCAGATAAGATGTGTTTAATTGTTTTAAATGATGTCAGGAATTGTGCCAATGCTCATTTTATGGTTATTAATATTAATGTCACCAGCTGGAATTAATGTTACTTTGGGATATGGAATGCAAAAGGATCAACTGACCACTCTTCATTCCAGAATGAAGAGGGAGGTCCAGGCAGAAACTCAGGTGATAAAAGTTTCCAATGCAATTTGGGCTGAGAATGTAATGATTGGATTAGTCAAAGACTTTGCCACAATGCAAAACACCAATACCGAAGGCAGCGGGAGACCTAATAAGCTGGGGAATCCTAACATCAAAATTATCTGAAGTACAAAAGAACAAAACAATGCATGTAAACAAGTACCACAGTCGAGGCAAATAATCAAGGAGACCTGGAAAGTAATAGGGGAATGGACGAGGCCTTTGAGAAAACAGGACTGTATTTCAAGTCATGGAAAGGTAGGACAAATCATAGAATAGTGGGTTGAAGATCAAAACCTTGCAAACTGGGAATGCTTCTTGCCACGCTACAAAAAGATTAAAGAGAATATCACAGAGAATATCCACTCTTGTATGGAAGTGTGAGGAAAAAGATTGGAAAGGTCAAACAGAACCCTGGGATAGTGTGTGGTCCATGAGTATACTTCAGAAATTTCAATATACGGCAAATACCCCTTGGTGCATTAAAATGGGAAGGACCTGAGAATGAAACAGATCCAGCAGTGATGAACACTGCCATTAGCAGTAGAATAAAGGCAGAAATAGTGAGTTGGTGGGCATGTAATAAAACTTATGATTGCACTTCTGACAACATAAAGGTAAAACAAATGCCACCACTAGCAGTAGCCTTGCAAATTGGTTGTGCCTGCAGAGGGATCAAACACAAACGAAGTAAAGTGAATGATAAGATAATAGTGGGATGTGGCAAGAGCACAATCCAAAGTTCAGGACAATTTGTATGGGCAACAAGTGATGGTACCTGGACAACACATCTGCCTGTAGATTTGGGAAAGTAAAAGAAATTACCTGGGCCTGCCTACTTTATGTCCAGTTTGGAAAAAAATCCCCATTTAAAGGAAAACATGAACTTCTGCAGATAAGAACAAGATGAGAAGTTCCAGATCAGGATGAAACTTGGCAAGAACCCTCCAGTGGAGTGGAATTTGGGTGGGCCCGAGAGTCTTTATTCGGTCCTATAACAAACTACCAAAATAGAGAAATGTTATATAAACTTACAGGTCAAGTAGATACACTAGAAAGAGTCACCCAGGAAGGATTTGAAGAACTAAATGTTCACTTACAAGCAACCACAAAAATGACTTTACAAAACCGATTGGCCTTAGATACGTTACTCCTTAAAGAGCACGGGGCATGCGGATTTTTAAATGGACAAATTGATCGTTGCTGAATCCACATCCCAAACATAACTGCAGATGTAGAATGTTATATCAATCAGTTGAAACAAATAAGGTATTAGGCACAGAAGAACAAAAGGACTTGACTACGAGCTGGTTAGACAAAATCTTCAAAGGGTTAGGATGGAATGTGAGTTCATGGGTTAGGTCTATCATTGAGAATTTGGTAATCTTACTAATTATGTTCTTAGTGATTTGGTTAGTCTACAGAATCCTGAAAAGAGAAATACAGAAAAGGATATCCTGGAACTGAAAGATAATGAAGACACTGACACAGGACAGAAATCCACACCCATCATCTTCAGGTTCCTCGGTTTGTGACAACATCCATGACCATGGTTACAACAACCATGGATTTGAAGACGAACATCAAGTAAAAACTCGGAAGCCAAGAGGACTGTATCAAGTGAAAGCATTTGCACTTATTATAGTGAAGTAAAAATACTTTCAAAGGGGGGAAATGATAGCATAGGGTTAAAAATGTTTCCAAAATCATGGGAATTGTATAGATTCAGGTGATGGTAAGAAAGGTTGGGTCTGGTAGGCCTGGGAATGGGAACTAGGCCCTGGGAACAAATTAGATCAGGTGAAACTGCACCTGCGTAATCAACATATGATAAATGATACGACTGTATGGTAGTTGAATATAGTTGTTGTTTAATTGTAATAAGAATCACAAGAAAAGGTGTTTGGGGGACCTGATGAAAAGTACAATAATTCATGCTTGGATAAGATCAATGTATACAACAATATGAGTTTAATAATTAATATACAGTTACATAATTAAAAGGGTA
Organism: Cinclus cinclus; assembly: GCF_963662255.1. NCBI lineage: Eukaryota > Metazoa > Chordata > Aves > Passeriformes > Cinclidae > Cinclus > Cinclus cinclus. The sequence goes on along the minus strand of NW_026912173.1, from coordinate 21,506 downwards.
TAAAATCATGTTCATCTCAAATCCATGTCGGAGTCAGATTTGGGTTTGTAGCCCAGCTCCCAGAGCTTTTCAATAAATGCACCTGCATATAATTATCCTGTGATTATGTGTTTCCACGCTAACAGGGTGGTTTCCCTCCCCCTTTCTTCCCTGGTGAATTGGATATTTAATATAGATTGTAATTCCATCCAATTATACCTACTTAGTCTGAGGAATTGATCTAGTCTCTCAGATACCCCCGTAGGATCTTCCAATAGTTTTCCCATCTCTTTTTTTTAGTTTCTTACCTCCCCTGTGTTCAAGGGAACATTTACAAATCCAGTTAATTCAGTCTGTTGTCCCGCTAATGGGACTTCCCTCAGGGGGTAAAGGGGAGCCTTTGTGTCATTATCTCCCTCCTCTCTGCTGATCCTATCGCTCCTGGTATTTCTTTGACTCCAGGGAGTCCTTTGAGCTATTGGAGTAACAGAAGGGGAGGGAGCAGAGACATTGGGAGGGGGGGGTGTCTCCTGTATTTTTTGTATTTATATGGAAGTGGGAGATTATCAAGGGATTCCCAGGTAACCTTTTTTGTTATCCTCATCCTCTTTTTCCTTGAACGCACATCCCGAGAATGGTTTATGCTGTTCTGTCCACAGAGCAGCACAGTCACATTCCTCTCTCATAAATGGTTCTTTACAAGCAACATATGTGTTTAATGCTCGACAAATCCACCCCTCAAACGATCTGAACATGGCCCAATACAGATTATCTCTACGGATCATTTCTTTGGTCCACTTTATTAAACAAATATTGAATCAATTTTTCTTTACTTTTTCATTTGTATAATTCCCTTGTGTCTCAACGTCATTCCCAAAGGGCTGCCCGGTGGTATTTCTGGCAACCTACTGGTCGGGTTTTTTTTGTTTTTTAAATTTAAGAACTTTCATGGGTACCCTTCATGGGTAGTTTGGACTTAAAACCTTACTCTTTCTTTGTCCTATTTTTACCTCAAAGGAGTGTTTTGAGGTATTTGTGCTCCCCCTTGTATTCTGCCTCTCCATGGGTCAGGATGGGAAGGAATTCTGCCTCTACCTGGGCTTGGGATGGGAAAAAGCAGCTTTTTCCCTCTGCCCCTCTGACTCCTGTGTTGCTCTCCCCCCTTTTTCCCCCCCAAGTCCCACCTCTGTCTGAGATGGGATGGAAAAATGTGGGAGTCCAGAGTCTTCCCCTGGCTTCCCTGGATGCCTCCAGACCCTCCAGGCAGGGGGCTCAGAGGGCTTGGTATAGTGCCCAAGACCCCTGGGGACTGGATTTTAGTCCCTGGAAAAAATTACCAACATTGCAGGAAGAATTACAAGTCACAAAAATTAAGTAGAGTATAAATTAGATTGTTAGAAGGTAGAAAAGTGAGTTTTTAGAAATGTTTATATTAGGGGCTTTAAAGCTAAGATGGAGGACTTTGGGCATGGTATGTCTTTTCTTCTTCTTCTTCATGTCATCCACTTTCTGAGTCAGGATGGCATTACTGGATTGGTTTGGGACAAAGTTGGACAGTGTAATAAAGGTGTCATGTGTTGGACAGTAATTGTAAACATTAGGTATGTAATTTATAGTATAAAAGATACGTCCTGCCCCAAGGGCATGGAGAGTGTGCCTTGGATCAAGCTACTACACAGACCTCTGTTAGTTAAAGAATTTCTTAGATAAGAAAGAATAAACAACCTTGGAAACCACAGAAAACGGCTTCCTAATTCTTCTTCGGTGCTGGAGCTGGGAAAACTTGAACTCTAAACCACCTAAATGTCCTGTTGTGGGTGATCTCCAGTTCAGGAGACCCCACAGACAGTGACATCTGGCGTCCCTGGGTGGGCATGGCTCACAAATGTGACCACACACCCTGAATAACAGAGAGAGGCACACCACTGGAGAAGACTGCAGAAATTTTGACCTCTGCTGAGAGAAAGCCAGCTCCAGATTCGACTCGGAAGGGAGGAAACCCGGGAACTCCTCACCCCTGTGCCCGACTGGCCAGAGATCAGGAAAAACCGTCCAGCTCGACTTTGAAGACTTGCCTTTGGGTAAGACAGGTCAAAATTCAGAAACTATGGGGGGTGGACTCAGTCAGGAACAAATAAGCCTTTTATCCACCTTAAAAGGTGTGGCATCTGCTCATCCCATCCCCATCTCAGATAAAGAACTTAAGAATTTACTTTTGTGGGTCAGACTAAGGTATCCACATGCTGAAATAAATTTGTTATTTGAGCCAGGTTTTTGGCAGGAAATCAATCGTTCTTTGTTTCACTTAGCAACTCTAAGAGACAGGGAGGCAATAAAGCTTTTGTCTCCTGCCAGGATAATGCTAAAAGTCCTATCTCGCAGAAATGCGGGCTTATCCATTTGTCAGAGGGCAATCTAAGGTCCTCACCTAGCCATCAGCTGGGGGAGCGAGGTTTTTTACCGTCTTGCCATCAGCAAGTGGAACAACAATGGTCTAGCCAGCAGCAGACCGTTACTGGTTATCAGCCAGTGGACGAACCTTGCTACCAGCAAGGTGCAATTAATATAGATGAAGGGCCTGAGGAAGGTCAAGGTATATGCCCTGAATTACTAGAATCTCCAGAATCACCCATTTTCCCTGAATTACCCACAGTACTTTATCCAAAGCCGGGAAAAATTAAGTTAGAAATATTTCCCAGCGTGTTAGAGCACCTAGACTTTCTTTTCTTTAGCCCTTCAGAAACCTTGTCCCCAGAAAGCGGGAGGGAGCTGCAGACGACTCCCGGGGAGGCAGGGGGGACAAGGGGGGAGGCGGGAAGCGCGAGAAAGGCAGATAATACCGCGGAAACAGCGGGGAGCGGAGCGGGCTCGGTGCGCGGCATTGCCGAGGTAGGCGGGACGCAGCCGTCCGCGGCGCCGACCGAGACGCGCGGATTGGCAGCGGCGGGGGGCAGAGCGGTCCCGGTCCCGGAGGCGGCGGGAAGGGCGGCCCAGACCGCGGCGAGCGCGGCAGCGGCGGTCCCGGCCCCAAGTGCAGCGACGGGGATGGAGACCCCGGCCCCGGTAACGGCGGGCGCGACAGGGAGCGGCACATGCGCGGTGATAGTAACACAGGCAGTGGATAGCGCTTGCGCGGTGCGTGCGAAACGCGGCGAGCATGCGCGGGAGACTCGAAACTCGGAAGTGTCAGCGATAGGGACCGGGAACCCAGATACGGAGAGACGCCGTATAGGGCGTGGTAAAAACAAAGAAACCGCTCAGATGAGAGCCAATCAAGCTCGGAAGGGCATGAATTCAGTGACAGCGATAGTGATTACGATAGGAGAGGAGGCATGTCCAAGAGCAGGGCAGCGTCTTCTGGGCAGAGAGGAGGCGCGGTCGGGACAGGAGTGGCCACACCCCCGGGGCTCTGCGAGTGGAGCCGGGGCGTGCCCAAGCAAAAGGTGTTTCCATGGACACAGACTTGGTCGAGCCTCGGTTGCCATGGCAACGGCAACAGAAAAGTAGATTGTTACAAACGTAGGCAGCAGCTCCATCTGGTGGCGGAACCCTAACATTACAAGACTTTTTTCCGATTTCTTATAAAAAATCGTCTTTTAAAAAGAAAATACAGGAAGTTCCTCATGAGCAACGGGATGATACATTATATATTACAGTGTCGGAGGGGATTCTGGCGTGGACAGCAGATGCCAGTGCAAATCAAGGACAATTGGTTACAATACCAAAAGATGTTTTTTAGGCTTTTTTACAGCAGATGGGAACAACTCTGGAATGTCGTCCAAAGATGAGGGCAGATTTTCTACAGACTCTTCAGGCGACTCTTGAGTCACAGATGCTCGTTCCTCAGCCAGGACCAGGAACAACACAACAAAGAGTGCAGGTACCAGTGAGGCCCGTGAATAAAGCTGCAGCGTGGACACAAACACATCAGATGGCTCCTCTTTACAGGCCAATTTCCATGGAAGCACAGCCACCTGCAGCGCAGACATTAATAGATTGGGCACATATAAGGCTGAATCTAGCAAAAGATAATGTCCTGTGACTGGAACAGGTGACATCGCCATGCCAGTCAATTATGATGTCCAAGGGCAAAATCCAAGGTGAGAAAGGTTGAATCATGAAGTAGTGAAATATTTAATTAAGGCAATCAGGGACAATGGACTGGGATCTTCATATTTCAAACAGCTTTTGAAAGGTACTTTTAATATATATGAGTTAACTCCGTACGATCTCAAGTCTCTTGTTTCTCTGATTCTCACAGACACAGAGGAACTCATCTGGGACAACAGATGGAGGAGGGCTCTGCAAGAACTGAGAACCAGATATCAAGGTGGGCCGAATGCAGCTCTCACCTTGGCAGAATTAGCAGGTGATCCTCCGAAAAACAATCCAGCTCAGCAAGCGAGACTTCCATGAGAAGTGTTAACAGATATCAAAGAAGCTGCATGCACGGCAATTCTGCAAATTGCACTAGCAGGCATGCAGGACACAATTGATACAGACATCAGACAGGGCGTGTCTGAACCCTTCTCTTTATTCACAGACAGACTCACACAAGCCGTGAACAGGCAAGTCACTGATGAAGCAGCCAAACCACATTTGTTAAAGAGTCTTGCATTTGCAAATGCCAATCAAGAATGCAAAAGAGTTATTAGTGCAATTCCTGGTCAGCCCTCTTTATCAGAAATGGTTGAAGCCTGGAATAAAGTATGCACTCCACAGCATATAGCTTCAAGAATACAAGAATAAATGGAACGAGTACTTCAAGCACAAAATGAAAACTTTGAGCAGGTTCTTGTGAATTTTAAAAAGAAAAATAACTCCCCTGAAGGACAATGCTACAATTGTGGGGGTTTTGGACATTTTAAAAAAATTGTCCTCAGCTTGCAAAGACTGGCAAGCCATCAGAGCTTTGTCCAAGATGCAGGAGACGAAAGCATCTTGCAAGTGAGTGTTACTCTCAGACAGATGTTGATGAAAAACCATTACCCATTCCAGGAAACTTCGAAAAGAGTGCGGGTCGTCAATGTGCGATGACAGAAGTAATGGCAATAACACAGGGAACAACAACAGCACAGACGGCACAATTGTTAGGGAACGTCAATCAGACTCCCTCTGCAAGACGCTTGCAGGTGTCCCCTGTGGCCGAGAATTATTACCACCCAGAGCACAATGCATCCTGGCAGCTTCCAAAATAATATGCTTCCTGAGTGGAGAGCAGAGATCGATACCTACAGGAGTCAGAGGATCTTCTCAGAAAAGGCAAGACTTTTTGATAATAGGTAGAGACAGAAATAGTATTTTTGGTCTGATCATTTATCAGTCATTTCAGCAGAGTATAATGAAGATCTGACAGTTTTAGCTAGAGCTCTTCAGCCACCATTAACTATTCCAGAGAATACTCAGCAAAAGCAATTGCTTTGCCACCTCACCCACTGGAACATCAAGTTATGACAGCATTAGGCCAAGATCATCCTTATTATAATGATCATGTAGAAGTTCACACTACATGGCTGAAACACATAGGTCACAAACCAATTATTACTTGTGAGTTGACACATAATGACAAAAAACTAGTTATCACAGGAGTGCTTGATACAGGAGCAGACATCACACTTGTTTAATATATTTTCTGGCCAAGAGAATGGAATTTGGTAGTACCTTTGGGTCGAATCACAGGCATAGGAGGAAGCTCCGTATGTCTGCAAAGTGAGAATGCAATAGTAATCTCAGGGCCAGGAGGAAAACCAGCTATTACTCATCCTTTCATTGTGCAAAAGCCATTTACAGTATGGGGAAGAGACCTTTTGGCACAATAGGGCGTGAGTCTGAAAGTAGATTTTTAGTGGGGCTCACTGTGGCACTCACAACACTGAATTTGACATGGAAGACTGATAAACCTGTTTGGGTGGATCAGTGGGTCTTGGAGAAGAAGAAATTGAGTGCTTTGAAGAGTTTAGTCAAAGAATAGTTGCAAAAAGGACATATCAAGCCAACAAATAGTCCCTGGAATTTTCCAGTGTTTGTCATTCGGAAGAAGACTTTTGGTTCATGGAGACTGTGTCATGATCTCAGGAAGCTGAATGAAATCATGAAAGAAATGGGACCACTTCAACAAGGACTTCCTTCTCTCACGATGATTCAGAGAGATTGGCCGCTTGTGATCATTGATCTCAAGGATTGTTTCTTTAGCATACCACTTCATCCAGATGATGCTCATTGAATGGCATTCTCTGTTCCAAGTTTAAACAGAGAAGAACCTTAGAAAATATATCATTGGGTGGTTTAACCACAAGGCCTCAAGAATTCGCCAACAATTTGCCAGTGGTACACGGCGCAAGCTTTGGCTCCAGCAAGGAAAAGTATCCTGAAGTGAGGATCATTCATTACATGGATTTGCTCATTGCGGCATCGACACAACAAAAGCTACAAGAAGCTCGTGACTGTGTGATTACAGAAGTGCAAAAGGCTGGACTGGAAATCAGCACTTCAAAGATTCAAGAGATTGCACCTTGGAAATACATCGGATGGAAAATCATGGAGCAGACAATAAAGCCTCAGAAAATAGAAATCAGCTCAACAATCAACAATTTACAAGATCTACAACAATTTCTTGGAGAGATAAAATGGATGAGACCAATTTTAGGAATCAAAACTGAGGATCTTTCATCTTTGTTCAATCTTTTGAGAGAAGACAATAGTATCAAATCTCCCAGAACTCTCACACCAGAAGCACAGAAAGCTCGGGAGAGAGTTGCAGAAATCATACAACAAAGACAGGCACATCATTATGTAGATTTACTACCTTTTTGTTTAGCGGTGTTTTGAGAAGAGACACAGCTATATGGTTTGATTTTTCAATGAGACGAGTCTCAGAGAGACCCTCTTTTAATCATAGAGTGGATTTTTTTTATCTTACGGGTCCCTGAAAACGATTCTCACAAACCTGGAAATGATGTCTCAGATCATAATAAAAGGGAGGACAAGGTTGATGACAATGGCAGGCAGAGATTTTTCAATAATGTATCTACCTCTCAAAAAGCAGTACTTTGACTGGGCAAATCAAAAATCACAAGATTTAGCAGTTGCATTGTTAGATTATACAGGTGTTTGTACAATTCATTATCCAAGTCACAAGATGTTAAAAGCAAAATTAAGTTTTAGAGAGAAACCAAAAATAAGAGAGGAACCGTTGGATGGAATCACAGTATTCACTGATGGTTCAGGAAAGACTCACAAATCAGTAATTACATGGCAAAATTCAGCTATAGGAAAATGGGAGTCAGATGTGAAAATAGTGCAAGGTTCACCACAGATTGTAGAATTAGCAGCAATGGTCAGAGTTTTGGAATTGTTTCAGCAGCCTCTCAATTTGAACACAGATTCAGCATATGTAGCTAAGGTAGTTAAAAGATTAGAAGGATCACTTCTGAGGGAGACAAACAATGAAATTCTGTATTCATGTTTATCATGTACGAAAACACTGCTGGAAAGCAGAACACATAGATATTTCATCACACACATTAGAGCACACTCATCACTCCCAGGATTTTTAGCAGAAGGAAATGCACAAGCAGATAAATTAACCATGTCAGTTTTGCAAACTTTACCAGATATCTTTGAGCAGGCGAAATTAAGCCATGCATTTTTCCATCAAAATGCACAAGCATTGATGGAATCCTTTCACATTTTGAAAAGCTAGGCAAAAGAAATTATTCAGTCCTGTCCAGATTGTCAAATGGTACAGCCACCAGTTTCTATGGGAGCAGTCAACCTGAGAGGACTGCAAAGTCTTCAATTATGGCAAACAGATGTTACAAAATATCCATCTTTTGGGAAACTGAAAAATATTCATGTTCCAGTTGAAATCTTTTCAGGGGCAATTTTTCCATCACTACATACAGGAGAAATAGCACAGCATGCATGAAGACATTTTTTACAAGCATTTGCATCTTTAGGAGTACTGCAGGAAGTCAAAACAGATAATGGTCCAACATATATTGGAAAGGTTCTGGACAAATTTCTAAAAAACGTGGGGTGTCAGACATACCTTTGGCATTCCCCACTCTTCCACAGGTCAGGCAATTATAGAAAAGATACATCATACCCTAAAAACACTTTTAGATAAACAAAAAATAGGGGAGGCAGAGGCTACGCCTCACATGCAATTGAATAAAGCTTTATATATATTGAATTTTTTGAATGGTTCTTTTTCAGAGCCAACTCCACCGATTATAAGACACTTTACTAACAATACAAGGGCAAAGCTGAAGGAGACTCCTTTGGTTTTAATCAGAAACCTGGAGACAGGTCAAATTGAAGGGCCTTTCAAATTAATCACTTGGGGAAAGGGTTTTGCTTGTGTCTCCACAGAGAGAGGACAGAAGTGGGTTGCCAGCAAGATGCATGAAGCCTTATCGGGCTCAAAAGCAAGCAGATGCCAACCCTGGAAGTGAAGAGGCGAGTTCACAGACAGAGTCAGAGACAAAGATCATGAACTCCTCTTCGAGCAACACATAAAGAACTCAAGAAATGAAAATGAAAATGTATATTCAGATAATTTTGTGTTCAATTTTTTTGTCAATTGTGTTAAGTGATGGGGCAGATTTACCCATGATGCAGCCAAGGGAGAATGTTTGGGAAAATTTAGCTTATGCAGCAGGTCTAGACACAGTTTCTTTGACACACTCCAGGCCGAAAAAGCCATTTTGAACGTTTGGTGGAATTGCCAGTGAAAGAATGGCCAGTTCCAGAGAACATCCTTCCAAAGGTGTTACAGGGTGTGTCAACTCCTGTGGACAGATGGCATGTATGGGTTCAATTTCTCCCTGTGGCTCCTTTGAACCAGAAGAATTGTAAATTTTTGGTTCAGCAAGAATGGATTTCTCTATCGAATTTAATTCTTTGGGAGTGACAGAGAACAAAACAATATATGTTACTCTGAATCATGATGTGTATAAAAATGCTTCATCGTGGTGTAATTATACTAAGGTTTCAGACAAACCATCCTTCCAAGTTCCTGCGCAATTGCCACAAGGGACACTTTTAATTTGTGGGGACAGAATTTGGCCTGCTATACCTGCAAACATCAAAGGAGGTCCATGCAGCGTTGGAAGACTTTCATTGTTAACATCTGATTTGAAAATCTTAAGAAAGTTAAAACATAGAGAGAAGAGAGCAAGCTGTTTCTCTTGCATTGAACTGATGTCAACAGTATGAGAATATCCACTCTTCAAAACAGAGCAGCAATTGATTATCTATTGCTGACTCACAGACATGGGTGTGAAGAATTTGAAGGAATGTGCCGCATGAACTTGTCAGATCATTCCAAATCAATTAATGAGAACGTAAGACAGTTGCAAGAGGGTGTGACAAAACATGGAGAAGTCAGTGGATCATGGTTGGATGGTGTGTTTGACTTTTTAAATCTTTCGCCATTGTGGAAAGAACTTTTAAGAGTAGGGTTTTACATATTAGTAGGACTTGTAATTCTTCTGCTCATTCTGCCGTGCAACATTCAGTGCATTCAGCGAGCCATGAACAGGGTTGCAAAAGAGGAGTTTTTGGTGCAAACAGCAAATAGTGGGGGGAAAAATGTGGGAGTCCAGAGTGTTCCTCTGGCTTCCCTGGATGCCTCGAGACTCACCAGGCAGGGGGCTCAGAGAGCTTGGTATAGTGCCCAAGACCCCTGGGGACTGGATTTTAGTCCCTGGAAAAAATTACCAACATTGCAGGAAGAATTACAAGTCACAAAAATTAAGTAGAGTATAAATTAGATTGTTAGAAGGCAGAAAAGTGAATTTTTAGAAATGTTTATATTAGGGGCTTTAAAGCTAAGATGGAGGACTTTGGGCATGGTATGTCTTTTCTTCTTCTTCTTCATGTCATCCACCTTCTGAGTCAGGATGGCATTACTGGATTGGTTTGGGACAAAGTTGGACAGTGTAATAAAGGTGTCATGTGTTGGACAGTAATTGTAAACATTAGGTATGTAATTTATAGTATAAAAGATACGTCCTGCCCCAAGGGCATGGAGAGTGTGCCTTGGATCAAGCTACTACACAGACCTCTGTTAGTTAAAGAATTTCTTAGATAAGAAAGAATAAACAACCTTGAAAACCACAGAAAACGGCTTCCTAATTCTTCTTCGGTGCTGGAGCTGGGAAAACTTGAACTCTAAACCACCTAAATGTCCTGTTGTGGGTGATCTCCAGTTCAGGAAACCCCACAGATAGTGACAGGAAAAGAACCTGGCCTCTACCTGGGTTAGGATGGGAAAAGCAGCACTCGCTTCGTCCCTTCACCAGCCGGGCCCCTCGCAGGAAACCAGAACCACGGTCAGAAGGACTCCACTCTTGCTTCATGGAAAAATCCACATCTCATTCAGCAAGCACACAGTCACCTCCACCAAACCAGACAGTCACTTACGGCTTCGACGCTCCTGTCTGGGTCTGCGTGCACAAGAATGACAGGTGATTTTGCCGTGGTCTTCTGGGGAGTTTTTTTCCTTGCTCAGCCTATATCGTGAGGTACGTCCATGGGTCCTGAGAACCACTGAGGAACCAGGGCCGTGGGAGCGGGGTGCCTCCCCGAAATCACAGTGTGTACTGGTTTGAACAGCAAAACCAGTGAGACTTCAAGTCAGTAATACAATTTTTAATAGGGAAGAGAAAAAAAGGAAAAAAAAATACATGCAATAATAAAAATAAAACCACTGACAGAGTCGGAATACAACCTGATACCCTGTCAGTCAGGGTGCTGGTGCAGTTTTCCTCCAAAGGGTCCAGCAATGATGGGGATAAAAGCCTGGTTCTTCCTCTGGAATCCAGTGGAAAAAGGCTGCCTTTGGCGTTCTAAACCTCAGTTTATATCTAGGTAGGAAAGGCTTGGCTCATCCTCCTGGCTGGAGCATCTCCCAATGGGATGATGTAATCTCATCAGTTACACAGTAGGACTCAAAGGCCCATTAACAGAAGATACTTTCCACAGAGATAAGGATGATCACCCTTCTCAGATGGTTATAGAATATGTATCTTGTACTGTAAACCAGGACAAAGTGCCTCTCAAGGCTCCAAGGATGTCCCAGGTTTCAGCACCAAATTATTATAAATGAGAAACAAAGTCTCGATATTTAGCAAAATTTACATTGCTTTATTTGGTGTAGACGGAGCAAGCAGCGCTGGGGAACGTGAGGGGTCAGCGCCCACTGGTTTGCAGCTTGGTTTGCAGCTCCTTTTTATAGGATGGTTTTCCTTGTAGTCTCGGGACAGTTTGCCAAGCAGCCATGTGGTCTTGGTAGATAAGGAACAGTAGACATGGGGGTCTTGTCTTAACAGCTAAGTTGCAATTGATTGCAATTTCCAAGGCAGGAAATCTGGTAGTGCAAAATCTTTTAGGCTGCAATTGATTATACAAATGCAGGAAATCTGATTTTGCAATATCTTTCAGGCCGTGGGAAACCCCCGTTTTACAAACTGGTATCAGATACAATTTAATAAAAAAATCATAATATTCATAATAGGGGGATTTAAACAAAATTATTTAATCATATGTATTTTCTCTGTCTAATGTCCATGCTTCATTTCAGACCTGAGTATTCTGGTTTATACAAACCCAGCTACTTTTATGATTGACACGAATCTTTTATCAATTATCACACATGGAACAGGTCTGGCTGGCTTGGCCTCCCAGGGGCTACCTGACAGGTCTGGCTGCCCATGGAATGTCCAGGGCTGCCTCTCATCAGTCTCTGGAGCACTGGGGCTCTGTGCCTTCCTTCCTAGGGAAAAGAACCGGCCTTCTTGTCCTTCCTGACCATGACCTAAATTGGAATTTGGCCTCCCAAATTCCATATATCCAAGGATTGCTCCCAGACAAAAGTAGCCAGGATAGACAGGTCAGGCTGGCCTGGTCCTGCGGTGAATTTCTCAGACTATGAGCAGAATTGGTTTATTTGCCAACATCTTGGAGAAAGTCCAGAGATCTCCTGGGATGGGGTTTGGAGGCCTCAAGCACATGACCACGATACAGGGACAAAGGAGCTCTGTGCTCAGTGGAGTGGAGGCTGAGGATGGTGGAGGAGAGCCCTGGGAGTGCCTGAAGGGTGGTTTCAGAGATGGTGGATCCTTTTGACATGGCAGAAAACAGCCAGAGATAGAAAAGATTAATGCCAAGGGCCGCTGGGGAGGGCCAGACTGGACCCAAGGAGAAAGGAATTTCTCTGCCAGGGCAGGGCTGTGGTGCAAGAAATCCCCCAGAAAGAGTGTGGAGCAGCCCAAGGCTTTGTGTGGCCAGGCAGAGGCAGGCAGGAGGCAGAGCTGGCAGCAAAGGAAGGGGCCAGCGAGGTGGGGCAGCCGGGGGCTGAGGACAGCCTGCAGGGACAGAGGGGCAGGGCATGGGCACCGTAGGACAGCCTGGGCTGCAGAGGGCACAGGGATGGGCAGCAGCTGAAAGGCCCTGCCAGAGCCAACTCCTGCAGCACTTTGGCCATGGCTGCTGGCCCCGGGAAGAGCCCTGAGCAATGAGGGAGGGACAGGATCTGCCTTGCCAGGGACTGGGGCTCAGGCTTTGGCCTTTGCATTCCTGAAACACATCCAGGTGAGCTCAGCACCAGGGACACCTTTCTATTTCTTGTCCCCACCTGCCATCAGTGCCTCCAGGGTTCAATGATTTTGAAATTGGAGACTTTAAAAAGTCCACTTTATTGTTTAAGAACATTTTCAATTTCATTTGTCTAAAATGGAGTTGCCATGAGCAAAGTGCACTTGTGTGGGGACCAGCAGGTCTGACTGCCCTGGGCACAGGGAGCCCAGTTTTCCCTCGGAGCTCCCCAGTGTGCAGGCTGAGAGCAATGCTGAAGATGAGGCAGCAAGACAAACCAGAGCTCAAAAACAAAGAAGCTGCGCCAAGATCCCCCCTAGGAAGAGAAGTCATATTGGTGAGATTCCCAAGAAATTAGACCAGAAATGACCAAGGGAAATCTGTCCCAGCTTGTCATTGCCTTCTTTCTACAGTCTCCAATGCCCGGAGTGAAGAAATGTCCAACAGCAGCTCCCGCAGCCACTTCCTCCTGCTGGCATTGGCAGACACGTGGCAGCTGCAGCTCCTGCACTTCTGCCTCTTCCTGGGCATCTCCCTGGCTGCCCTCCTGGCCAACGGCCTCATCATCAGCGCCGTAGCCTGCGGCCACCACCTGCACACCCCCATGTTCTTCTTCCTGCTCAACCTGGCCCTCAGCGACCTGGGCTCCACCTGCACCACTGTCCCCAAAGCCATGCACAATTCCCTCTGGGGCACCAGGCCCATCTCCTGTGCAGGATGTGCTGTACAGCTCTTTTGCTTGCTGTTCTTTACCACAGCAGAGTAGTATCTCCTGACCCTCGTGTGCTACAAGCACTACGTGTCCATCTGCACACCCCTGCACTAGGGGATCCCCCAGGGCAGCAGAGCTTGTGCCCACATGGCAGCAGCTGCCTGGGCCAGTGGCTTTCTCCATGCTCTCATGCACACTCCCAGTCCATTTTCACTGCCCCTGTGCCGGGGCAATTCCCTGGGCCAATTCTTCTGTGAAATGCCCCAGATCCTCAAGCTCTCCTGCTCCAAATTCTACCCCAGGGAACTTGGCCTACTCATGGGTGGTACCTGTTTAGCATTTGCTTCTTCTGTATTCATTGTTTTCTCCTATGTGCAGATCTTCAGGGCCGTGCTGAGGATCCCCTCTGAGCAGGGATGGGATAAAGCCTTTTCCACCTGCCTCCCTCACCTGGCCGTGCTCTCCCTGTTCCTCAGCACTGTCATGTTTGCCTACCTGAAGCCCCCCTCCATCTTCTGCCCATCCCTGCATCTGGCACTGTCACTTCTGTACTCAGTGCTGCCTCCAGCCCTGAACGCCCTCAGCTACAGCCTGAGGAACCAGGACCTGAAGGACACCCTGAGGACAATGATCACTGAGTGGTTTTCAGAAGCAATGAACTGTCATTCTTCTGCATAGCTGTTACTAAGTTACTCATTAATGCCCACTTTGTGTCCCGTATTTTTGCTGCTGACACAGGTGTTACACTTCTGAGAACTTGCTCGCACCAAAATCTTGGACTGTTCAGGCAAATATTTCAGTATTTGCCTTTCTAGTGTGACCCAGAGACTGTAGAAATGGGGAGCTCTAGTACAGTAAGTGTGTGCTGAAACAACAGAAAGAACTCTGTGTTGTCTTGTTTGCCTGACATCTTTCCTCCCTGACATCTCTGGAGCTGCAGGGTCAGTGCCTGTGGGCAGAGCAGGGGGAGAAGAGTCCCAGCAGAACAGCATTGCCAGGGAGCCCCAGGGCTTCTCCTGTGTAACCTCCTCTTCCTTCACTTCCACACTCCCCTTCAGAGCCCCTGTGCTGGTTTAAGGCCTCAGGGCTCTCTCAGCTTGGTCCCTGCCCTGCTGGGTGACTGTCCAGAGACTGCAGGCAAGGACAGGTTGTGGGCACTGCTGGGACAGAGCTGGGCTCTACAACAGCATTTCCATGGTGCAAGGGCATGTCCCCGGAGCAGGGCCCGAAAGCTTCAATCTTCTTCCCAATTTGTTCTCAAGGATGTGCCCAACACAGTGCCCTGGAGAGGAAACCAGCAGTGAAGAGAAAAATGTGGCAGTGTTCAGGGTGGAGGCCCCCAGGTGTGCCCTTGCAAAGGCAGCGCTGCTTCCAGCAGTGGCCTCTCAGCCCAGGTCACAGAGGTTGCTCTTCCCTCCATGGTGGGACATCAAGTGACCGGGTGAGGAGTCTGTGTTTGCAGTGCAAGGACAAGACACAGCCCTGAGCATCCTCTGCGTGGGGTGGGGGTGGGGACGACGACGACATAAACCCAGGGAGCACAAACACCTTCAGCTCTTCCTGGAGTTTCCAGAGAGTAAGGTCCCCTGGGAACTCCTGAATGCAGGGCTGGGATGAGCTCCTGTGCCCAGAGCTCCCCGTGTCCATCCCTCCGGCCGTGGGGCACCTGGGGCAGGGGCAGGGCAGGGTGACACCCGCAGGGCTGAGCTCCCTGCCAGGCTCTGGCAGCGGCAGCAGAGCCCAGGGAGCCGCTGCCCGTGCTGCAATGAACTGTCTGTGTGTGTGCCAGGGAAGGACTTGTGTCCCTGGATGCCCCTGTGGCTGTGAGCGGGGCATGAGCCCAGCTCAGGGCTGGGCACCTGACAGAGCCCTGACATTGCTGGCTGTGCCCAGAAGAGAAGGCTTAGGAAAGGTGACCATGGTTAAACCTCTCTGTCGATCAAGTGACAGCCAAGTGTCTGTCACTGGCCCTCCTCAGTCAGACAACAGGAGAAAATAAGCTGAAAACCTGTGGGTCAACAGAATGAGAGATTAATGGGGAGGGCAGGGCAAGGAAGTAAAAAGCAAAGGCCAAATGCAGAAGCAAAGAAAACCACAGGGAGGCAAGAATTCAGTAGATGTAGTGGTTGCTTTGGAAGACAAACGTATTAATAGAGAAAATTCAGAGACCATCTCATGCCCTTCCTTGCCCTCAGTGTATTGCTGCCCTTGACATCGCATGCAATGGGAGAGCCCTTGGGTCACCCCAGCCAAGCTGTCCCCTCCCTGTGCCCTAAGGAACACTTGCCCATCCCCAGCCCATTGGTTGGGGGTTGCAGAGACAGCCTGGGCAGAAGTCAGGGCAGGGTGGGCAGTGGCAGGGCAGAGCCAGGGGGGCAGCGAGATGGGAGTGTGCAGCCTGCAGGGGCACAGCAGCAGCTGTGGGACAGTGCAGGACAAGCTGTGCTGGACATGGCCAAGGGCCCTGGCAGGGCTGGCAGTGCCCAGGAGAAGCCAAGTCTTGGTGCCCTGGGGCA
Organism: Cinclus cinclus; assembly: GCF_963662255.1. Lineage (NCBI taxonomy): Eukaryota > Metazoa > Chordata > Aves > Passeriformes > Cinclidae > Cinclus > Cinclus cinclus. The sequence goes on along the minus strand of NW_026912173.1, from coordinate 5,699 downwards.
CAGCAGCGTCTGTGCCACCAAGGGCTGGGAGGAGACACCTTGTCCTGAGCCACTGGGGCCTCCTGGCACAGCCCCAGCAAGGCTGGGCACTGTCACCCCCTTGTCCTGCCCTCAGCATCCTCCCCTGCCCCACACCCCGGTGGCCTCAGGGATCTGCTGGCATGAGTCCCTGGGGAGCCTTGGTCAGGAATGGCCCTGGGGGGCTCCTGAATGCTTCCAGGGACTGCAGGTTTTTTAAAGGACCTTGGCCTTTGCTCTTGCCTTGGAGTCTCTGAGAGCTTCCTACAATCCTGGTCTTCAATTATCTGCTCTAATGAGTCCCTTGAGATTCTTAGTCATTACCAACACTCAGTGGGGCTCATTAATGCTTCAGGGTACTTCAGATTTTTCAAGTACTAGGTGTTTCCCTTTTGATACCGACTCCAGGAGAGGTTTGTGCAATCTTGACCTCCAATTATCTACTTTAAGGAGTCCCTTGATTGCTCTGTTTTAGACACTGGGGGGGGAGGGGGGGGGGCCTCATTAATGCTTTGAGATAACCAAGGTGTTTTAGGGTACTTTGCATTTTCCTTCCCACACTGAGTCTCTGTGAGGATTTTGTGCAATCCTGGCCTCCAATTCCCTCCTGCAAGGAGCCCATGAGCAGCCTGTGCTGCAGCTGGACCTCAGTGGGACCCATTAATGCCTCCAGACCCTTTGCATTCTTTTTTCTGACTTGGACTCCTGGAGAGGTTTCTGCAGTCTCCTCTCAGGCCCTGAGATTGTAGCATTGTGTGATGGATATTGTTCCAGGGTCTCTCCTAAGGAGGTCTGGCCTGCTCAGAGAAGCTGTGCCTTGAGGTTTGACCCGGTGTGGACAACCTTGCTGCACATTCCCCAACCGCATCCTGTCTGTCCTGACTCAGCTGACACCCCTGCTTTGCTTGGAGAACTGGCTGCACACACCCTAAGAAGGGTTTTCCTCTTTGTTTTTTTTTTTTTTTTACACCAACCTACAACAGTTTTGATTGCTCCAAAAAACGAAAAGTTCCCCACTGAAAACAGACACCCTCCTCAAGTGTGTGCCAAGCCCCAGGCAGCACCAAGACCATTCCAGAGCTGCCCTGCCCAGCTGTGAGGGTGGATTAGCATCCCAAGGTGCCCTGGGCCATTGCAAGGGACTGTTGCCAGGGACACTGCACTGACCCCCACTAGTGGGTTTGGGTGCCAGGGCAACCCTCATCAGTTCAAGTTGCCTTGGAAACCACCCCAAGGAGCCATTTGTGCAGTCAGGTTCCATGGGCACTTGCATGCAGACCTGTTGTGTCCTCAGCTGCCATGGCAACCCTGAGGACAAAGCGGTGCCGGGGCTGGTCCAGCTTCAGCTGCACTGACACTCATTGATGCAGTCAGGTGCCATGGCAACAGCCACAGAGACCCCTTCCTCACTTTGGTGCCACGGCAGCCAACGCCTGGAGCCATTGTGATGGCTGCTTGTCATGGAAACCTGCCCTGGGCCCCTTGCTCAGGGCTGCTGTCACTGCCCAGAGCCAGAGGGGATCCCTCGCTGGGGGCTTGTGCCATGGCCACCTGCCCTGTGCCGCGCTGGCTGGGCAGGCGCAGCGGGACCAGCAGCAAACCCCAGGGCCAGGGCCAAAGGCCAGCTCAGCCAGACAGAAAGGTCAGCTGGGCACTGTTTCCATGGCAAGCCTCACTGGGACAGGACACCTGGGTCACCTGGCATGGCACTTGCCATGGAAACCCCTTGTAGGGCCTGATGCCACGGACGCTGGCACCGAGACACTGCTGGGGTCGGGTGCTGAGCACAGGCTCCATCACACACAGATGGTTTTGCTCTTGCTGAGCTTGCACAGAGCCAAGGCCTTTCCTGCCCCTCGTCCAGCCACGCTGGGGAGGGGCTGGGGGTGCAGGGGAGCTTGGGAGGGGACACAGCCAGGACAGGTGACCCCAACTGACCCGGGGGAGATCCCGGACCATGGGACATCATGCTCAGCGTATAAAGTGGGGGGAAGAAGGCAGAAACCAGGGGACATTTGCAGTGGTGGCGTTTGTCTTCCCAGGTAACTCCTAGGCACGATGGGACTCAGTTTCACCAGTGGCCAGGGTCAGCACCAAAGACACAGACACCAGCTGAAGGAATTGCGTAATTTATATAACGCAAAACTGCAAAGAATCACAACAGGAGAAGCTCAGCAATGCACCCAGACATCACTCCCAAGAAGTGCCCGCAGTGATTAAGAAAGATCCATCAGCAGTTCCCCCCAGACTTTACCATCACCCAGATGCACACATCAGCTGGGGGAAGCTGTCACAGCCAAGGACTGCAGAGCCACTCCCGGACACTGGGAATTCCTGCAGGTGCCTCCAGCCACAGCTGAGGCTTCCAGCCCTGCTGAGAGAGGGCCCAGCTCTGATGGTGTTGAACAGAGAATCTGACAGCACTCCTAGTGCAGGAACATGGGTTTAAGTCTCCTGTTTGGTTCCTCCCAACGCCTGGCCAGGGCTCAAGGAGGAACCAAGGGAGGTCACTTGGACCAAACACCCCCAAACAAGGCTAGATGGGACCTTGTTGGATTTCTAAATGCTGAAAGGTAAATCCTTCTTTCACCAATACACAGATACAGAGATCGTATTGCTAAAAAAGCCTCAATGATGAGCAGATAAAAATATAACATTTGCTTGGAAGGTGCATCTAGAGTTCAGCTTTGGCTCAGGGCCTGATGTTCGGGCCTTGGTACTTCAACCAGTGCTTTGACCAAGGCATGAACTACAACCTCCATAACAATTCCTTCAATAATGGATTCTTGGATTTAGGCATGAGGCACAAAGGCATCACCTCTTGTTCTTCAATTAAGCATTAATTGAAGAACAGTTCATTACTCAGAGCTGTAATTTGCAACTCTTTTAAAACATGCCTAATTAGTTGCTCTTCTCTGTTGTTTCTCAAATCCCCACTTTCTCTTGAGACTGTGTCTCTCTTGAGACAAGTCTCAGTGCTCCATTTCCCAGCACAAAGTGTCACAACAACTCTAACATGGAATCATTACACACCAAGGGCTCACACTGCAATGTTTGCAGTGACTGCCACAAATGCATTTCACAGCAGCCTCCAATTTGGCAGGCATGAAGGCAATCTCAGCAAGAAGAATTTTCTTCTTTCTGCCACTCTTCTACTGCTCTTCCTATTGAGGTGATTCCTGATGGCTGCACTTCAGACTCATCACTGATAGAAGTGCAACATTCCTGTCCCGTCATAGCCCAGGCTCCTCCTTGCCCAGCAAGCAGATGATCCAAGGCCATGAGGTTCTGTAGAGCCCCATTTGTGTTTGTTGGAGCTCACAGCATGTGCTACTGGATATTTGCACAGTATCCTTTTCTACTTCTTCAAATAATCCATGTAGCTCATTAATGTGAACTCCATAGGACGAGGCAGTGCTCATGGGGCACAGGGTGAACCAGAGTCTTTGGCTTTCTGAGACCAAAGGCACTCTGTGGGGGGAAATGTTCTCTCGGCCCAAACTCTTCCTTCTGCTTGTTGCTGAAGTACCCCCAAGGGAGGCATCAACACTGCCTGAAAAACAGGACCCAAACACATTGAGGGAAGCCTTTACAGGCATTGTCTCTGCACATCCAGCAGGTCCCATTCCCAGTACCAAAGGTCTGATTTCCCATTTCCCACTGTGGGCTGCTGATGCATCCAGGGCTCCTCCCTGTGCTCCTCTTGTGTCCCCCGTGCCTTTGGGCCACAGCAGTTTCACAGTGGCCCTGCAGCTGGCAGTGCTCTAACACTGACCCTGACCAGCTCCAGCACCCCAAGTTCTATGGACATTGGGAGTGATGGCAAAGCACAGAAATCCTTTCACACTGGGGCCTCTAACTCCAACAGGGTTCAGTTTCTACTGAAGGGAAATCTTAGTGAACCCTGTGAAGCTGATCATTGTATTCCTTTTTTGCACAGCACAGTTTTCTTTAACTGTCCCTGCACTGACTCTGTTAGGAGTCAGAGCCCATGGACAGAGCTCTGGCCACCCCACAGGGTGGGCCCTCCAAGGGACCCCCATTCCTCCCAACATTAGTTGAGGACATACCCAGCAATTACTTACATGGAGTATTTTGGCTACTAAGATCTTTACATTTTCAGAACAATTTCAGGACTAATCCCTGATGAAACTCTACAGGTGTTTCTGGCAAACAAAGATTCTGGCTGACTCTCAAGACACAGCTTACAGACATAAGCACTACTTTAGTGACAAGGTGACTCATTCTTTTTCCTCAGTCTCATCCGGGTTAGGAACAGTAATTCCACTGTCCATGCAGCTGGTGCCCATTTAATTCCAGAATAATGTCCCTAGGGACCTTTGCTGTTCAGCTTTCCTGCGCTGTCTGCGGGTAACAAGGCTTGCTGGGGTCCTTTCCCCTTTGGCTGGAGAGGTGCCGGGTCCCAGGCCCTGAGGGACCCCCAGGCTCCTGGCTGGAATTCGTCTGGAAGTGCCTCAGTGTCACATCAGCCTTCACATGGAGCCCCGTGGATCAGAGCATTTCCCAAACGGGACCCTTGGGGCAAACACGCAGATGTGGTCTGGCACGATCTCTAAAACAATATCCCAAAACATCCACTTGTTCTCACATAGAGCACTTGGCTGCAGGGACATATTGCCAGGTTCCAGCATTCCAACAGTCTTGTCTTTCCCCAGAGCTGCTCCTGCAGCTGGCTCGGGAGGGCCACTTGGCCTCTCCACCCACACTTTGGCTCCATTATTAGGACTGCTGCATCCAAAGCCTTGATCTCCACAAACAGTGCTGATCTGAGCTGGATCTCCTTCCTTCACTGATGTTTGGAAAGCTGGAAGATCAATAATGGTGCTACTGTGCCACAGGGCTAAATCATCCAATCGTGTTCACTATTGCTGAAAAGGATTACTTTGATTTCTCCTTGACAATCTGCATCAATTCCTCTTCCCGTGACGTGAACCCTTTGCAAGGCCAAGCTCCAGTGAGCAGTTCCCCAAACAAAGTGTCCTGGAGGAATCTGAACTCCTCTTTCCGTATTGATAACTCTCATTTGCTTCTGATTTATCCTAATTAATTCCAATTCATCACAGTCCAGCCCTGCAGCCTCTGGGGGGCCCTGTCAGGGACCATGGCACCCAGAACATTTTCCCAGGAAGTCCAAGTCTCACTGGCCATGGTTGTATTTGCAAACCGGGAGCAGCCATGCACATCCAGGGCCTTTCCATTTCCCAGTGGGCCCATTGCTAAGGGTAGGGAGCACATCTGGGAGTTGGCTTCTCCATCGGGACAGCTTCTCAGCTCCTCATTTTTTCAACTGCTCTTTTAACAAACATTCATCTGTCCAACCAATGCCGCAGCTTGTGGATAGCCTGCTGTATGAAAAACCCAGCAGTCTTAATCACTGTGTTTTCCACACTAACAAAAAACACATTCCACATCACAGTGTCAGCAAACCCCATGAAAGCAGCCAATTTCATCCCTTCCTCCTGTATTCATTATAAACAGTCTCACAAAGTTTGCCGTGACGTTGATGTCCTTGTTAAAGCTTTTCTGTAGGGTATTCAGTGTTACATCCCTGAGCAACCAAAGCTAACACACGAGTACTGTCAGCATTATTTCACGTTATTATTATTATTATTATTTATATAAAAATAAAAATATTATTTCATGACATGTAAGATATGCGT
>NW_026912172.1:0-66820 GCF_963662255.1 Cinclus cinclus | reverse complement strand
TTTCGTTCCTGTGTCCTCTCTGCTGCCACTCTCCCTTTCTGCCTCGTGTCCTCTGACTCTGGTTTATAATGTGTAGACTATATGAATATATGAATTCCACGTAAGTATGCCAAATATAAATAGAAAAATGAATTGAAATATAGTTTTAAAATAAAGGGGTTTTAATTTTCTGTTTTGTTAGAGGCCGGGCTTTTCCATAAATGATATAAAAATGTGAAGATATAGAATATATAAATTTGTGTGTGTGTGTGTGTGTGTGTGTGTATATACATATATATACACACACATAAAATACAAATGTTAGTAATATAAAGATTTCTTAATAAAAATAATATTGTACCCATGTTGTAATTGATGCCAATATACATTAAATTCAATATCCAAAAATAGGTATTGATTATGAATATAAATTAATTATTAACAAACATATATATATATATCTATATATATATCTATATATATCTATCTAATGGGTTTGGGGTTTTTTTAATTTGTTCATGGCAGGGATTTTTTAGTTTGGGTCGGGTTTTTTTGGGGGGCATTCGTTTAGTAGGATTTTTTAAAGGGAGGGACCTCGATGTTTTTTGGCCCCTTGTCTCTCTGTCTGTGTGTGTGTCTCTCTGTCTGTGTCCCCCGTGTCCCCAAAGAGCCGCGGCCCCGGGCTGAGCTCGGCCGCAGTGCTGCCGCCTTGTGGGAAGAGATCGGTACTGCAGCCGTGCCCCGAAGCGGCGACCGGCTCCTCCTCGGCGCTGCTGCGGGAGGGCGGTGGGGCGCGAAATGGTGCGCGTGACCTTCTCAAGATGGCGGAGGGCCCAAGGTGACGATGCCGTTCCACTGGGACCGATGCGACGCTCGGGACGGCGGACGCAATAGGACCCCGGCAGAGATACGCTGGAGGGGGGGGTTGTCCTTTTTTTCCCGCCCTTTTTTTGCCGTCCTATGTAGAAGGTCGGGTGAGTGATAGCCGGGTCGCCATCTTGGGAGTGGCACGCTGCAATTTCCGCCCTTCCTGGCTCCATCTTTGTTCCTGGCAGAAGCCACTTCCGGTGGCGTTGCCAGCGTTGTCGTGGTAACTGTAAAGCCCCAGATAATGGTGTCTCTTAAAGTCGCCTGCCTGAATCCGACCCCCGACGCTGATCGCGCGCTCTCCCGCCGCCTGTCCCACGAGCCATTTCCAGCACCGCTGACCAGTCCGCGCCCATCCGCGCCGCGTAAAAGGCGACGGAAAATCGCGCCGAGAACGCGGGATCGGTTTCGGGACCGGATTCAGGCAGGCGAGTTCAATAATCGCCAATGTAGGGGGCCTTCTTTTTCGCCTCCCGAAACAAAGATGGCGGAGGCACCGGAAATGGCTTCTGCCAGTACCAAAGATGGCGGCAGGGAAGGCGGAAATTGCGTCTCGACCCTTCCTAAGATGGCGACTCAACCGTCACTCGCCCGACCTTCTGCATAGGGCGGCAAAAAAGGGGCGGGGAAAAAAGGACCCCCACGGGGTGTGGACTGCATTACCTGCCCGCGACGCCGACGCCGATCCCTCCACCCCGGCGCGATTTTGCGCGGCGTTTCCCATCGTGCCCACACGGGCTGTGGGCTCAGCGGCGCCGCGGACGCGCGGGAGCCCGGCGGGCGCCGACAGGCAGCGGCGGGTCCGCCCCTCTCTCTGCCGGGGTCCTTCCACGGCCGCCGTCGCGGAGAGCGACTCCCGTCCCGCCGCGCCACCTCTCCGCGCTTCCCGGTTCCGCTCCTGCCCGGGGAACGCATCGACGAAGGAAGAGCGGTCGCCCAGCTCCCGGAGCCATCGCCCTGCCCGCAGCCGGGAGCAGCCCGCAGGAGGAGGCAGCTGCTCTCTCTGCCGGAGAGGTGAGAGGGGCGCAAGGATGGGGCGGGGTGGGAACGCGGGCACGGGAGAATTCCCAGGCACAATTCCAGCTCCCCCTTTCAGCTGGCAGCAGCCCGGTGTCCTCTGCGTGTGGCAGCAGCTGCAGCGCTGGTTTGGAGCGAGTTTCCATGGCATTTTGTTGCAAAGGTGCCCCTTCCAGCCGGGTGCCCCGGCTGGGTTCCCTGGCTGGGAGAGCCCTTGAAGTAGCCAGAGGGAGCAGCTGCTGAGAATTCCGAGCCCGCTGTTCCTGTGGTTGTGGATACAGTGTTTCAGTAGTGTGTGCTTCTGTCCTATGTGCTGCTAGATGTACTTTGGAACAAGTTGACTCTTTCATCCCTCCCCACCTGCATTCTTCCTAGGTGTACGTTTTATTCAGCAGCATTCAGATGAGAGAGAGGAGCTCTGTTCCCATCAGCACGAAAGGAAAAAGTGTGCTCACACAGACCTAAGTTGTTTGGTCAAAAAATTCTTACTTTGGTTTGGTCCAAAAAATGTTATTCCTGTGTGCAAGCTCACGGGGAAGATTTTATTCAACAGCTCTCAGTGGGACATCAAAGCTCCACTTTCCCTTTTCTTGAACAGCCTGAGACCCAATATTACTTGATATCAATTTTATTACAGGCGTTTTGAACTTTTTGAAGAGCCAGAAGGATTGTTTGTGCATACGTGTGTCACTAATATCCCTCCTCTCTCCAATGCAGGATGGGGGGGAAAAGGGCTGCAGAGCTTCCTACAAGGGGCTGTAAGTGCGAATAAAGAGGAGCCAGAGGTTTAGTTGATATGAATCACTGTTTCTGAAAAGAGCCTGATGGATTTCCTGATACCAAAACCAGTAGGAATAGGAGACTGAACTCGGGCATCGTGATGGTCTCCTTGGCTTTAAAAAGCTTTAATGGCTTTAAAGGGCATTTCTATCAGTCCTGGTTTATTTTTGTTCCCTTTCATTAAATTTTCAAATAAAAAAGCCCCGCTCCATCACTGCTGCTGTGATGTGTGACAAAAGCCCATCTTCCCTCCCCTGGGAACAGGTGAGAGATGGAACTAAACCCCAAAGGATTTTCTGCTCACTGATGGCACGTGAGTTTTCTTGGGAATCCTCTGCCAAATGTGGTCAGTTGTTCTTGAATGTGGCCATGCAGGGAGTCGAATGTGCCAGCCCAGATCTGCAAACATGCAGTGCCAGAAGGAGAACCTTTGAAATGTCACCTGGGATGTGTTCCACTGACTCACAAGTGGGTGCTGTGCCCAGGTCCCCTGTCCAAATCCTGGGCGGGCAGAAGCCAGGACTGCACATTGCTCGTGATATGAATTCAGTTTTGGGGAGGTTAAATACAAATGAGATGCCAGGGAGGGAATGGCTCCTACGTGTAAATATATTTGTCCTAAAGGAGCCCTGCCCAGTCTGACTGCTGCCCAGTGCTGCTCCCTGGCTGCACGCTCTCTTGGTGAGCCTCTGTCCTGCTGGCCGTGCCTTTTCTGTCCCCGTCCCCGTGCCGCTCCTTGCCCGTCTTTACCCTCCCGAGCACGTGGTGTGGTCGATTCCTGCCTCCCGGTCCTGGTTTCCCTTTTTGTCTCTGTGTCCCTACGTCCTTGTGTGTTTGGGACTCCGTCTTTTTGTCTGTCCTTCTCCGTGCCTCACTCGTGTTCCCGTTCTGTTCCCTGTGGCTCTGTGGTGCTCCCCGTGCCATTGTTTCCCCCGGGATCCTTGTGTCCCGTTCGCTGCCCCTGTTCTTTTTTAATCCCTCTCTCGTGCTGCCCATCCAGCGTCCCTTTTTTGTGGATTTGTTGTTTTTTTTTTTTTTTTCTCCATTTCAGCCTGCACCCCGATCTTCATTTTCTTTCCTGTGTCCTCTCTGCAGCCACTCTCTGCCTCGTGTCCTCTGCGTGTGTGGGGCTGAGGAGGAACTTTAGCCCTCCTGGGGGCTGCCCCTCCCCCCCCCCCCCCCCCTTTCCTTGTGCCAGCTGGGTCCCTTTTTGTGGGCATGGACCCGTGGGAGGGTTCCCATCAAGGGCCGTGCTGCCGTCCAGGGCAGCTGGAGCGGTTCTGTGCCTTCATTTTGGGGGTGAGGAAAGAAGGCTGAGGGGGGGACGGGGTGGAGACTCGGGGGGCTCCGATGTGTTTCGGGGCAGCCCGAGGTCCCCGGCAGAGGGAGCCACGCTGTGGCGCAGGAGCAGGGGAGTGGGGAATGGGGTGGGGGGGGTGGTGGGGGGGCGTGCTGGGTTCCCTCCCCCAGAGGGACCCACGGGTGCCAGGACATTCCCCGGGAGGGGTGGCCGTAGAATATATGAAAAATTTTTTTGTTTGTCTTCATTTCGTTAGACGAAGGCTTTCTTTAGTTTTGGCTGGGGTTTATTTTGGTGCATTCATTCAGGGGGATTTCCTGAAGGGATGGATCTCGTTGTTTCATTCCCCCCCCCCCCCCATCCCTTGTCTGTCTGTCTGTCCGTCCCCAAAGCGCCGCAGCCCCGGGCTGAGCTCGGCGGCAGTGCTGCCGCCTTGTGGGCACAGCGCGGTACTGCAGCCGTCGCCTGTCTCGGATCCAGCCCCACAGCGAGCAGTCCGGAGCAGAAGTGTGAAAGCTGGGATCCTTTGACTTCTGCCGGGGACTTAATTTTCTTTTCCTCTTCTTCTCTTCCAGGACCGGAGAAATGGTTCCACTCCTCCCATCTTTGCCAAAAGCTGTGCTGTTTGAGGAGCCAGAGCCAAGGTGCCTTCAGCACCAGGGCTCTGCACTGGAGGGCTCCCGGTCCTGACCGCGCAGGGTTCCCCTTTTCCTCCCCCCTGGGATGAAGTGTCTATGGAATCTGGGATCTGGGTGAAACTGCAGCTCTGCTGGTATCCAGGGACGTGAGGTTCCGGGGGACTGCGTTTCCCTGTGGCTTTCCAGGTCGGCAGGAGCCGGAGGAAATGGGGTGCCAGAGCCGTGCCCCATCAGGCCGTGTTTGCCTCTGAGGAACAGAGAGTCCGGGCTGAGGTGAGATTGCCAGGAGTGCTTGGATGGATGAGCTGTGCGGGGAACGGGGAGCTCGGAATCGCAGCTGCTGCTGGATCCATTGCCTTAGGTCTGCTCCGTCTGTGTCTGTGCCAAGTGGGATTTGTGCTGGGGAGAGAGGTGCTGTGGGGAGCCAAAGGTGGAGTAAATCCTCTGTGGGGATGGGCAGCGAAGGACTGAGTAGCAGGGAAAGGAGAGGATTTCTAAAGGATACGACTGTTTCTGCCAAGAGCGGGGTGGAGCAGCGATGGGGGTAGTTGGGTTTGGCCTGGGCTCTGTTATTCTTGGTGCAATTTTAAAGTTCTGTCGTGTGATTTACTGTCCGGGAGCTTTCGAACGAGAGCTGACCGAAATGTAGGTTAAGCCTTGGAAGTTGGGTCCGTTGACTGCAGCAGCTCGCCGAGGCTGGAGGACTGGGGTGATGGCTGCTCCCAGGAAAGGTTACTTATTTATTGATACTGTGTCACATTTCCCTCAGCGACTGCCAGCCCGGAATGGCTGTGAGTTGGTGCTCTTCTCAGTGGGGGATTGGAGAAGGTTTTGGCTGTAATTAGAAGTGGGAGAAAAATCCTGCTAAATAAAAGTCTCACCTCTGTCCCCCCTAAGTTATCCCAGTTTGTTCCAGCTTGGAGCTGCGCAGAAGTCAGGCAGGGGAAATGACATCAGGGATACAGCTGTCAGTTCCGAGGCAGAGAGAGAAGATGTAGCAGCCAAGGGCAGGGGAGGGGGAAAGGTTTCAGAAAGCATTTCTGTGGTGTAATGAATGCCAATTTCTGCTTGCCCAGGGAGAAGAGGACGAACTCCCAGCCTTTCAGGCCTGACAGTCCCCTGCAGCGAGAGCATACACTGGAAGAGTTCAGGGTCGAAGACAAGGCTGAGGGAAAATCCAGGCTATTTATAAGGGATGATGAGAGGTGGGTCCAGGGTGAGAATCCAGTGGGTAAAGGGAAAAGTGGTGTAAGGGAGAAGTAATACAGGGCAGGGGCCGATAAGGTAGGACGGGTGGAACAGTGCAGTGAACATAAACCAATGGGGGGGGGGGGGGGTACAAGGATACAAGAACTTTCCAGAGCTGGGAGGAGACAAGGGATGACATAACTGGGAATAGAGGCAACCAATGGGAAATGAGGGTTATAAAGCTTTACCTAAACCTTTGACAACCTTCTTAGGAGCTATTCTAAACTTAAACAAATGCCCTCCAAGGTCTGGGGCCACGGGCCAACTCCTCACCCAAAACACTGGTCTGGCTTGGGATGTCAGTCAGTCCGATTCCTACACTGGGCCTCTGCATGATATTCACCCAGAAGCTGCCTTTCAAGGACTGAAGTGGAACAAAAGGTATAAAAGAAATGTCATTCCCAGAGGGAAAATAGTTTCATTTCTCTTGTGTCTGCGTTTTTTTTTTTTTTTTTACAGTTACCTCAAAATTTCCGGATCCAGAACAGCTACTCTGAGTTTTGGTAGAGATTCCAAAGCAGGATACAGTAGGTTTCAAAGTACACCTTGGAAAATCAATTGTTTGTCTGCAGCATGCAGCATGTAGGTGTGATGTCTGTAACTGGTCTTAGTTGATGCAGAGGTACTTGGAAAAAAATGTTTAATCTTTCATCTCTCCCCACCTGCATTCTTCCTCAGTGTACTTTTTATTCAGCAGGACTCGGATGAGAGAGAGAGAGAGAGAGAGAGAGGGGAACTCTCTTCACATCAGCGTCAAAGGAAAAAGTGTTCAGCGACTTACAGTCCTAGTGACTGTTCTGTGTAAAAGCAGGATTGTTTTGCCATCAGACCTTGCGTGCCGTACCAGTCTGTGCGTTAACAGGTGTCTAAGAAAGGTCAAAAGGGAATAACTCCATGTCGTTCACTGGTGTGAATCTTGGTGGGGAGCAGAGCCGAGAGTTAACTGCAGTGAGGGGGAGGTTACTGAAGCCCCAGTTTGTTTCCAGTGAGCGTGGTGTTGTGGTGTTCAAAGTTACAGGTGCCTGCTGGCCTGGAGCTGGATACTTCTGCCTCTGCTTTCTTTGGGGGTTGATGATTCCTTATGTTTATGTTGGCGTGCCAGACAAATTGTTAAAGGTATTTCCATCAGACCTGGTTTGAATGTGTTACCCCTTCATTTAATTAAAAGAAAAAAAGCCCCGCTCCATCACTGCTGCTGTGATGTGTGACAAAAGCCCATCTTCCCTCCCCTGGGAACAGGTGAGAGATGGAACTAAACCCCAAAGGATTTTCTGCTCACTGATGGCACGTGAGTCTTCTTGGGAATTCTCTGCCAAATGTGGTCAGTTGTTTTTGAATGTGGCCATGCGGGGAGTCGAACGTGCCAGCCCAGATCTGCAAACATGCAGTGCCAGAAGGAGAAGCCTTGAAATGTAAACTGGGATTTATTCACCTGACTCGCAAGTGTGTGTGCTGTGCCCAGGTCCCCTGTCCAAATCCTGGGCGGGGAGAAGCCAGGACTGCACATTCCTTGTGATAGGAATTCAGGTTTTTTTGGGGGGGTCGGGGTGGGGGTTAAATACAAATGAGATGCCAGGGAGGGAATGGCTCCTACGTGTAAATATATTTGTCCTAGAGGAGCCCTGCGCAGTCTGACTGCTGCCCAGTGCTGCTCCCTGACTGTACCCTCTCTTGGTGAGCCTCTGCCCTGCTGGCCGTGTTTTTGTTTTCTGGTTTTGGCTTTTTGTTTTTGTTTTTTTTTTTTTTTTAATTTCAGCCTGCACCCCGATCTTCATTTTCTTCCCGTGTCCTCTCTGCTGCCACTCTCCCTTTCTGCCTCGTGTCCTCTGTCTCTGGTTTATAATGTGTAGACTATATGGATATATGAATTCCACGTAAGTATGCCAAATATAAATAGAAAAATGAATTGAAATATAGTTTTAAAATAAAGGGGTTTTAATTTTCTGTTTTGTTAGAGGCCGGGCTTTTCCATAAATGATACAAAAATGTGAAGATATAGAATATATAAATGTGTGTGTGTGTGTGTGTATATACATATATATACACACACATAAAATACAAATGTTAGTAATATAAAGATTTCTTAATAAAAATAATATTGTACCCATGTTGTAATTGATGCCAATATACATTAAATTCAATATCCAAAAATAGGTATTGATTATGAATATAAATTAATTATTAACAAACATATATATATATATATATATATATATATATATGTATATATACATCTATCTAATGGGTTTGGGGTTTTTTTAATTTGTTCATGGCAGGGATTTTTTAGTTTGGGTCGGGTTTTTTTGGGGGGCATTCGTTTAGTAGGATTTTTTAAAGGGAGGGACCTCGATGTTTTTTGGCCCCTTGTCTCTCTGTCTGTGTGTGTGTCTCTCTGTCTGTGTCCCCCGTGTCCCCAAAGAGCCGCGGCCCCGGGCTGAGCTCGGCCGCAGTGCTGCCGCCTTGTGGGAAGAGATCGGTACTGCAGCCGTGCCCCGAAGCGGCGACCGGCTCCTCCTCGGCGCTGCTGCGGGAGGGCGGTGGGGCGCGAAATGGTGCGCGTGACCTTCTCAAGATGGCGGAGGGCCCAAGGTGACGATGCCGTTCCACTGGGACCGATGCGACGCTCGGGACGGCGGACGCAATAGGACCCCGGCAGAGATACGCTGGAGGGGGGGGGTTGTCCTTTTTTTCCCGCCCTTTTTTTGCCGTCCTATGTAGAAGGTCGGGTGAGTGATAGCCGGGTCGCCATCTTGGGAGTGGCACGCTGCAATTTCCGCCCTTCCTGGCTCCATCTTTGTTCCTGGCAGAAGCCACTTCCGGTGGCGTTGCCAGCGTTGTCGTGGTAACTGTAAAGCCCCAGATAATGGTGTCTCTTAAAGTCGCCTGCCTGAATCCGACCCCCGACGCTGATCGCGCGCTCTCCCGCCGCCTGTCCCACGAGCCATTTCCAGCACCGCTGACCAGTCCGCGCCCATCCGCGCCGCGTAAAAGGCGACGGAAAATCGCGCCGAGAACGCGGGATCGGTTTCGGGACCGGATTCAGGCAGGCGAGTTCAATAATCGCCAATGTAGGGGGCCTTCTTTTTCGCCTCCCGAAACAAAGATGGCGGAGGCACCGGAAATGGCTTCTGCCAGTACCAAAGATGGCGGCAGGGAAGGGCGGAAATTGCGTCTCGACCCTTCCCAAGATGGCGACTCAACCGTCACTCGCCCGACCTTCTGCATAGGGCGGCAAAAAAGGGGCGGGGAAAAAAGGACCCCCACGGGGTGTGGACTGCATTGCCTGCCCGCGACGCCGACGCCGATCCCTCCACCCCGGCGCGATTTTGCGCGGCGTTTCCCATCGTGCCCACACGGGCTGTGGGCTCAGCGGCGCCGCGGACGCGCGGGAGCCCGGCGGGCGCCGACAGGCAGCGGCGGGTCCGCCCCTCTCTCTGCCGGGGTCCTTCCACGGCCGCCGTCGCGGAGAGCGACTCCCGTCCCGCCGCGCCACCTCTCCGTGCTTCCCGGTTCCGCTCCTGCCCGGGGAACGCATCGACGAAGGAAGAGCGGTCGCCCAGCTCCCGGAGCCATCGCCCTGCCCGCAGCCGGGAGCAGCCCGCAGGAGGAGGCAGCTGCTCTCTCTGCCGGAGAGGTGAGAGGGGCGCAAGGATGGGGCGGGGTGGGAACGCGGGCACGGGAGAATTCCCAGGCACAATTCCAGCTCCCCCTTTCAGCTGGCAGCAGCCCGGTGTCCTCTGCGTGTGGCAGCAGCTGCAGCGCTGGTTTGGAGCGAGTTTCCATGGCATTTTGTTGCAAAGGTGCCCCTTCCAGCCGGGTGCCCCGGCTGGGTTCCCTGGCTGGGAGAGCCCTTGAAGTAGCCAGAGGGAGCAGCTGCTGAGAATTCCGAGCCCGCTGTTCCTGTGGTTGTGGATACAGTGTTTCAGTAGTGTGTGCTTCTGTCCTATGTGCTGCTAGATGTACTTTGGAACAAGTTGACTCTTTCATCCCTCCCCACCTGCATTCTTCCTAGGTGTACGTTTTATTCAGCAGCATTCAGATGAGAGAGAGGAGCTCTGTTCCCATCAGCACGAAAGGAAAAAGTGTGCTCACACAGACCTAAGTTGTTTGGTCAAAAAATTCTTACTTTGGTTTGGTCCAAAAAATGTTATTCCTGTGTGCAAGCTCACGGGGAAGATTTTATTCAACAGCTCTCAGTGGGACATCAAAGCTCCACTTTCCCTTTTCTTGAACAGCCTGAGACCCAATATTACTTGATATCAATTTTATTACAGGCGTTTTGAACTTTTTGAAGAGCCAGAAGGATTGTTTGTGCATACGTGTGTCACTAATATCCCTCCTCTCTCCAATGCAGGATGGGGGGGAAAAGGGCTGCAGAGCTTCCTACAAGGGGCTGTAAGTGCGAATAAAGAGGAGCCAGAGGTTTAGTTGATATGAATCACTGTTTCTGAAAAGAGCCTGATGGATTTCCTGATACCAAAACCAGTAGGAATAGGAGACTGAACTCGGGCATCGTGATGGTCTCCTTGGCTTTAAAAAGCTTTAATGGCTTTAAAGGGCATTTCTATCAGTCCTGGTTTATTTTTGTTCCCTTTCATTAAATTTTCAAATAAAAAAGCCCCGCTCCATCACTGCTGCTGTGATGTGTGACAAAAGCCCATCTTCCCTCCCCTGGGAACAGGTGAGAGATGGAACTAAACCCCAAAGGATTTTCTGCTCACTGATGGCACGTGAGTTTTCTTGGGAATCCTCTGCCAAATGTGGTCAGTTGTTCTTGAATGTGGCCATGCAGGGAGTCGAATGTGCCAGCCCAGATCTGCAAACATGCAGTGCCAGAAGGAGAACCTTTGAAATGTCACCTGGGATGTGTTCCACTGACTCACAAGTGGGTGCTGTGCCCAGGTCCCCTGTCCAAATCCTGGGCGGGCAGAAGCCAGGACTGCACATTGCTCGTGATATGAATTCAGTTTTGGGGAGGTTAAATACAAATGAGATGCCAGGGAGGGAATGGCTCCTACGTGTAAATATATTTGTCCTAAAGGAGCCCTGCCCAGTCTGACTGCTGCCCAGTGCTGCTCCCTGGCTGCACGCTCTCTTGGTGAGCCTCTGTCCTGCTGGCCGTGCCTTTTCTGTCCCCGTCCCCATGCCGCTCCTTGCCCGTCTTTACCCTCCCGAGCACGTGGTGTGGTCGATTCCTGCCTCCCGGTCCTGGTTTCCCTTTTTGTCTCTGTGTCCCTACGTCCTTGTTGTGTGTTTGGGACTCCGTCTTTTTGTCTGTCCTTCTCCGTGCCTCACTCGTGTTCCCGTTCTGTTCCCTGTGGCTCTGTGGTGCTCCCCGTGCCATTGTTTCCCCCGGGATCCTTGTGTCCCGTTCGCTGCCCCTGTTCTTTTTTAATCCCTCTCTCGTGCTGCCCATCCAGCGTCCCTTTTTTGTGGATTTGTTGTTTTTTTTTTTTTTTTCTCCATTTCAGCCTGCACCCCGATCTTCATTTTCTTTCCTGTGTCCTCTCTGCAGCCACTCTCTGCCTCGTGTCCTCTGCGTGTGTGGGGCTGAGGAGGAACTTTAGCCCTCCTGGGGGCTGCCCCTCCCCCCCCCCCCCCCCCCCCCCCCTTTCCTTGTGCCAGCTGGGTCCCTTTTTGTGGGCATGGACCCGTGGGAGGGTTCCCATCAAGGGCCGTGCTGCCGTCCAGGGCAGCTGGAGCGGTTCTGTGCCTTCATTTTGGGGGTGAGGAAAGAAGGCTGAGGGGGGGACGGGGTGGAGACTCGGGGGGCTCCGATGTGTTTCGGGGCAGCCCGAGGTCCCCGGCAGAGGGAGCCACGCTGTGGCGCAGGAGCAGGGGAGTGGGGAATTGGGTGGGGGGGGTGGGGGGGGGGGCGTGCTGGGTTCCCTCCCCCAGAGGGACCCACGGGTGCCAGGACATTCCCCGGGAGGGGTGGCCGTAGAATATATGAAAAATTTTTTTGTTTGTCTTCATTTCGTTAGACGAAGGCTTTCTTTAGTTTTGGCTGGGGTTTATTTTGGTGCATTCATTCAGGGGGATTTCCTGAAGGGATGGATCTCGTTGTTTCATCCCCCCCCCCCCCCCCCCCCCCCCATCCCTTGTCTGTCTGTCTGTCCGTCCCCAAAGCGCCGCAGCCCCGGGCTGAGCTCGGCGGCAGTGCTGCCGCCTTGTGGGCACAGCGCGGTACTGCAGCCGTCGCCTGTCTCGGATCCAGCCCCACAGCGAGCAGTCCGGAGCAGAAGTGTGAAAGCTGGGATCCTTTGACTTCTGCCGGGGACTTAATTTTCTTTTCCTCTTCTTCTCTTCCAGGACCGGAGAAATGGTTCCACTCCTCCCATCTTTGCCAAAAGCTGTGCTGTTTGAGGAGCCAGAGCCAAGGTGCCTTCAGCACCAGGGCTCTGCACTGGAGGGCTCCCGGTCCTGACCGCGCAGGGTTCCCCTTTTCCTCCCCCGTGGGATGAAGTGTCTATGGAATCTGGGATCTGGGTGAAACTGCAGCTCTGCTGGTATCCAGGGACGTGAGGTTCCGGGGGACTGCGTTTCCCTGTGGCTTTCCAGGTCGGCAGGAGCCGGAGGAAATGGGGTGCCAGAGCCGTGCCCCATCAGGCCGTGTTTGCCTCTGAGGAACAGAGAGTCCGGGCTGAGGTGAGATTGCCAGGAGTGCTTGGATGGATGAGCTGTGCGGGGAACGGGGAGCTCGGAATCGCAGCTGCTGCTGGATCCATTGCCTTAGGTCTGCTCCGTCTGTGTCTGTGCCAAGTGGGATTTGTGCTGGGGAGAGAGGTGCTGTGGGGAGCCAAAGGTGGAGTAAATCCTCTGTGGGGATGGGCAGCGAAGGACTGAGTAGCAGGGAAAGGAGAGGATTTCTAAAGGATACGACTGTTTCTGCCAAGAGCGGGGTGGAGCAGCGATGGGGGTAGTTGGGTTTGGCCTGGGCTCTGTTATTCTTGGTGCAATTTTAAAGTTCTGTCGTGTGATTTACTGTCCGGGAGCTTTCGAACGAGAGCTGACCGAAATGTAGGTTAAGCCTTGGAAGTTGGGTCCGTTGACTGCAGCAGCTCGCCGAGGCTGGAGGACTGGGGTGATGGCTGCTCCCAGGAAAGGTTACTTATTTATTGATACTGTGTCACATTTCCCTCAGCGACTGCCAGCCCGGAATGGCTGTGAGTTTGTGCTCTTCTCAGTGGGGGATTGGAGAAGGTTTTGGCTGTAATTAGAAGTGGGAGAAAAATCCTGCTAAATAAAAGTCTCACCTCTGTCCCCCCTAAGTTATCCCAGTTTGTTCCAGCTTGGAGCTGCGCAGAAGTCAGGCAGGGGAAATGACATCAGGGATACAGCTGTCAGTTCCGAGGCAGAGAGAGAAGATGTAGCAGCCAAGGGCAGGGGAGGGGGAAAGGTTTCAGAAAGCATTTCTGTGGTGTAATGAATGCCAATTTCTGCTTGCCCAGGGAGAAGAGGACGAACTCCCAGCCTTTCAGGCCTGACAGTCCCCTGCAGCGAGAGCATACACTGGAAGAGTTCAGGGTCGAAGACAAGGCTGAGGGAAAATCCAGGCTATTTATAAGGGATGATGAGAGGTGGGTCCAGGGTGAGAATCCAGTGGGTAAAGGGAAAAGTGGTGTAAGGGAGAAGTAATACAGGGCAGGGGCCGATAAGGTAGGACGGGTGGAACAGTGCAGTGAACATAAACCAATGGGGGGGGGGGGGGGTACAAGGATACAAGAACTTTCCAGAGCTGGGAGGAGACAAGGGATGACATAACTGGGAATAGAGGCAACCAATGGGAAATGAGGGTTATAAAGCTTTACCTTAAAGCTTTACCATAAAGAATTTTTAAAACCTTTGACAACCTTCTTAGGAGCTATTCTAAACTTAAACAAATGCCCTCCAAGGTCTGGGGCCACGGGCCAACTCCTCACCCAAAACACTGGTCTGGCTTGGGATGTCAGTCAGTCCGATTCCTACACTGGGCCTCTGCATGATATTCACCCAGAAGCTGCCTTTCAAGGACTGAAGTGGAACAAAAGGTATAAAAGAAATGTGATTCCCAGAGGGAAAATAGTTTCATTTCTCTTGTGTCTGCGTTTTTTTTTTTTTTTTACAGTTACCTCAAAATTTCCGGATCCAGAACAGCTACTCTGAGTTTTGGTAGAGATTCCAAAGCAGGATACAGTAGGTTTCAAAGTACACCTTGGAAAATCAATTGTTTGTCTGCAGCATGCAGCATGTAGGTGTGATGTCTGTAACTGGTCTTAGTTGATGCAGAGGTACTTGGAAAAAAATGTTTAATCTTTCATCTCTCCCCACCTGCATTCTTCCTCAGTGTACTTTTTATTCAGCAGGACTCGGATGAGAGAGAGAGAGAGAGAGAGGGGAACTCTCTTCACATCAGCGTCAAAGGAAAAAGTGTTCAGCGACTTACAGTCCTAGTGACTGTTCTGTGTAAAAGCAGGATTGTTTTGCCATCAGACCTTGCGTGCCGTACCAGTCTGTGCGTTAACAGGTGTCTAAGAAAGGTCAAAAGGGAATAACTCCATGTCGTTCACTGGTGTGAATCTTGGTGGGGAGCAGAGCCGAGAGTTAACTGCAGTGAGGGGGAGGTTACTGAAGCCCCAGTTTGTTTCCAGTGAGCGTGGTGTTGTGGTGTTCAAAGTTACAGGTGCCTGCTGGCCTGGAGCTGGATACTTCTGCCTCTGCTTTCTTTGGGGGTTGATGATTCCTTATGTTTATGTTGGCGTGCCAGACAAATTGTTAAAGGTATTTCCATCAGACCTGGTTTGAATGTGTTACCCCTTCATTTAATTAAAAGAAAAAAAGCCCCGCTCCATCACTGCTGCTGTGATGTGTGACAAAAGCCCATCTTCCCTCCCCTGGGAACAGGTGAGAGATGGAACTAAACCCCAAAGGATTTTCTGCTCACTGATGGCACGTGAGTCTTCTTGGGAATTCTCTGCCAAATGTGGTCAGTTGTTTTTGAATGTGGCCATGCGGGGAGTCGAACGTGCCAGCCCAGATCTGCAAACATGCAGTGCCAGAAGGAGAAGCCTTGAAATGTAAACTGGGATTTATTCACCTGACTCGCAAGTGTGTGTGCTGTGCCCAGGTCCCCTGTCCAAATCCTGGGCGGGGAGAAGCCAGGACTGCACATTCCTTGTGATAGGAATTCAGGTTTTTTTGGGGGGGTCGGGGTGGGGGTTAAATACAAATGAGATGCCAGGGAGGGAATGGCTCCTACGTGTAAATATATTTGTCCTAGAGGAGCCCTGCGCAGTCTGACTGCTGCCCAGTGCTGCTCCCTGACTGTACCCTCTCTTGGTGAGCCTCTGCCCTGCTGGCCGTGTTTTTGTTTTCTGGTTTTGGCTTTTTGTTTTTGTTTTTTTTTTTTTTTTTAATTTCAGCCTGCACCCCGATCTTCATTTTCTTCCCGTGTCCTCTCTGCTGCCACTCTCCCTTTCTGCCTCGTGTCCTCTGTCTCTGGTTTATAATGTGTAGACTATATGGATATATGAATTCCACGTAAGTATGCCAAATATAAATAGAAAAATGAATTGAAATATAGTTTTAAAATAAAGGGGTTTTAATTTTCTGTTTTGTTAGAGGCCGGGCTTTTCCATAAATGATATAAAAATGTGAAGATATAGAATATATAAATGTGTGTGTGTGTGTGTGTGTGTGTGTGTGTATATACATATATATACACACACATAAAATACAAATGTTAGTAATATAAAGATTTCTTAATAAAAATAATATTGTACCCATGTTGTAATTGATGCCAATATACATTAAATTCAATATCCAAAAATAGGTATTGATTATGAATATAAATTAATTATTAACAAACATATATATATATATATATATATATATATATATATATCTATCTAATGGGTTTGGGGTTTTTTTAATTTGTTCATGGCAGGGATTTTTTAGTTTGGGTCGGGTTTTTTTGGGGGGCATTCGTTTAGTAGGATTTTTTAAAGGGAGGGACCTCGATGTTTTTTGGCCCCTTGTCTCTCTGTCTGTGTGTGTGTCTCTCTGTCTGTGTCCCCCGTGTCCCCAAAGAGCCGCGGCCCCGGGCTGAGCTCGGCCGCAGTGCTGCCGCCTTGTGGGAAGAGATCGGTACTGCAGCCGTGCCCCGAAGCGGCGACCGGCTCCTCCTCGGCGCTGCTGCGGGAGGGCGGTGGGGCGCGAAATGGTGCGCGTGACCTTCTCAAGATGGCGGAGGGCCCAAGGTGACGATGCCGTTCCACTGGGACCGATGCGACGCTCGGGACGGCGGACGCAATAGGACCCCGGCAGAGATACGCTGGAGGGGGGGGTTGTCCTTTTTTTCCCGCCCTTTTTTTGCCGTCCTATGTAGAAGGTCGGGTGAGTGATAGCCGGGTCGCCATCTTGGGAGTGGCACGCTGCAATTTCCGCCCTTCCTGGCTCCATCTTTGTTCCTGGCAGAAGCCACTTCCGGTGGCGTTGCCAGCGTTGTCGTGGTAACTGTAAAGCCCCAGATAATGGTGTCTCTTAAAGTCGCCTGCCTGAATCCGACCCCCGACGCTGATCGCGCGCTCTCCCGCCGCCTGTCCCACGAGCCATTTCCAGCACCGCTGACCAGTCCGCGCCCATCCGCGCCGCGTAAAAGGCGACGGAAAATCGCGCCGAGAACGCGGGATCGGTTTCGGGACCGGATTCAGGCAGGCGAGTTCAATAATCGCCAATGTAGGGGGCCTTCTTTTTCGCCTCCCGAAACAAAGATGGCGGAGGCACCGGAAATGGCTTCTGCCAGTACCAAAGATGGCGGCAGGGAAGGGCGGAAATTGCGTCTCGACCCTTCCCAAGATGGCGACTCAACCGTCACTCGCCCGACCTTCTGCATAGGGCGGCAAAAAAGGGGCGGGGAAAAAAGGACCCCCACGGGGTGTGGACTGCATTGCCTGCCCGCGACGCCGACGCCGATCCCTCCACCCCGGTGCGATTTTGCGCGGCGTTTCCCATCGTGCCCACACGGGCTGTGGGCTCAGCGGCGCCGCGGACGCGCGGGAGCCCGGCGGGCGCCGACAGGAAGCGGCGGGTCCGCCCCTCTCTCTGCCGGGGTCCTTCCACGGCCGCCGTCGCGGAGAGCGACTCCCGTCCCGCCGCGCCACCTCTCCGCGCTACCCGGTTCCGCTCCTGCCCGGGGAACGCATCGACGAAGGAAGAGCGGTCGCCCAGCTCCCGGAGCCATCGCCCTGCCCGCAGCCGGGAGCAGCCCGCAGGAGGAGGCAGCTGCTCTCTCTGCCGGAGAGGTGAGAGGGGCGCAAGGATGGGGCGGGGTGGGAACGCGGGCACGGGAGAATTCCCAGGCACAATTCCAGCTCCCCCTTTCAGCTGGCAGCAGCCCGGTGTCCTCTGCGTGTGGCAGCAGCTGCAGCGCTGGTTTGGAGCGAGTTTCCATGGCATTTTGTTGCAAAGGTGCCCCTTCCAGCCGGGTGCCCCGGCTGGGTTCCCTGGCTGGGAGAGCCCTTGAAGTAGCCAGAGGGAGCAGCTGCTGAGAATTCCGAGCCCGCTGTTCCTGTGGTTGTGGATACAGTGTTTCAGTAGTGTGTGCTTCTGTCCTATGTGCTGCTAGATGTACTTTGGAACAAGTTGACTCTTTCATCCCTCCCCACCTGCATTCTTCCTAGGTGTACGTTTTATTCAGCAGCATTCAGATGAGAGAGAGGAGCTCTGTTCCCATCAGCACGAAAGGAAAAAGTGTGCTCACACAGACCTAAGTTGTTTGGTCAAAAAATTCTTACTTTGGTTTGGTCCAAAAAATGTTATTCCTGTGTGCAAGCTCACGGGGAAGATTTTATTCAACAGCTCTCAGTGGGACATCAAAGCTCCACTTTCCCTTTTCTTGAACAGCCTGAGACCCAATATTACTTGATATCAATTTTATTACAGGCGTTTTGAACTTTTTGAAGAGCCAGAAGGATTGTTTGTGCATACGTGTGTCACTAATATCCCTCCTCTCTCCAATGCAGGATGGGGA
Source organism: Cinclus cinclus (assembly GCF_963662255.1). Taxonomy (NCBI): domain Eukaryota; kingdom Metazoa; phylum Chordata; class Aves; order Passeriformes; family Cinclidae; genus Cinclus; species Cinclus cinclus. Next base: position 48,981 of record NW_026912172.1, on the reverse strand, counting down.
GGAAAAGGGCTGCAGAGCTTCCTACAAGGGGCTGTAAGTGCGAATAAAGAGGAGCCAGAGGTTTAGTTGATATGAATCACTGTTTCTGAAAAGAGCCTGATGGATTTCCTGATACCAAAACCAGTAGGAATAGGAGACTGAACTCGGGCATCGTGATGGTCTCCTTGGCTTTAAAAAGCTTTAATGGCTTTAAAGGGCATTTCTATCAGTCCTGGTTTATTTTTGTTCCCTTTCATTAAATTTTCAAATAAAAAAGCCCCGCTCCATCACTGCTGCTGTGATGTGTGACAAAAGCCCATCTTCCCTCCCCTGGGAACAGGTGAGAGATGGAACTAAACCCCAAAGGATTTTCTGCTCACTGATGGCACGTGAGTTTTCTTGGGAATCCTCTGCCAAATGTGGTCAGTTGTTCTTGAATGTGGCCATGCAGGGAGTCGAATGTGCCAGCCCAGATCTGCAAACATGCAGTGCCAGAAGGAGAACCTTTGAAATGTCACCTGGGATGTGTTCCACTGACTCACAAGTGGGTGCTGTGCCCAGGTCCCCTGTCCAAATCCTGGGCGGGCAGAAGCCAGGACTGCACATTGCTCGTGATATGAATTCAGTTTTGGGGAGGTTAAATACAAATGAGATGCCAGGGAGGGAATGGCTCCTACGTGTAAATATATTTGTCCTAAAGGAGCCCTGCCCAGTCTGACTGCTGCCCAGTGCTGCTCCCTGGCTGCACGCTCTCTTGGTGAGCCTCTGTCCTGCTGGCCGTGCCTTTTCTGTCCCCGTCCCCGTGCCGCTCCTTGCCCGTCTTTACCCTCCCGAGCACGTGGTGTGGTCGATTCCTGCCTCCCGGTCCTGGTTTCCCTTTTTGTCTCTGTGTCCCTACGTCCTTGTTGTGTGTTTGGGACTCCGTCTTTTTGTCTGTCCTTCTCCGTGCCTCACTCGTGTTCCCGTTCTGTTCCCTGTGGCTCTGTGGTGCTCCCCGTGCCATTGTTTCCCCCGGGATCCTTGTGTCCCGTTCGCTGCCCCTGTTCTTTTTTAATCCCTCTCTCGTGCTGCCCATCCAGCATCCCTTTTTTGTGGATTTGTTGTTTTTTTTTTTTTCTCCATTTCAGCCTGCACCCCGATCTTCATTTTCTTTCCTGTGTCCTCTCTGCAGCCACTCTCTGCCTCGTGTCCTCTGCGTGTGTGGGGCTGAGGAGGAACTTTAGCCCTCCTGGGGGCTGCCCCTCCCCCCCCCCCCCCCCCCCTTTCCTTGTGCCAGCTGGGTCCCTTTTTGTGGGCATGGACCCGTGGGAGGGTTCCCATCAAGGGCCGTGCTGCCGTCCAGGGCAGCTGGAGCGGTTCTGTGCCTTCATTTTGGGGGTGAGGAAAGAAGGCTGAGGGGGGGACGGGGTGGAGACTCGGGGGGCTCCGATGTGTTTCGGGGCAGCCCGAGGTCCCCGGCAGAGGGAGCCACGCTGTGGCGCAGGAGCAGGGGAGTGGGGAATGGGGTGGGGGGGGTGGTGGGGGGGCGTGCTGGGTTCCCTCCCCCAGAGGGACCCACGGGTGCCAGGACATTCCCCGGGAGGGGTGGCCGTAGAATATATGAAAAATTTTTTTGTTTGTCTTCATTTCGTTAGACGAAGGCTTTCTTTAGTTTTGGCTGGGGTTTATTTTGGTGCATTCATTCAGGGGGATTTCCTGAAGGGATGGATCTCGTTGTTTCATTCCCCCCCCCCCCCCATCCCTTGTCTGTCTGTCTGTCCATCCCCAAAGCGCCGCAGCCCCGGGCTGAGCTCGGCGGCAGTGCTGCCGCCTTGTGAGCACAGCGCGGTACTGCAGCCGTCGCCTGTCTCGGATCCAGCCCCACAGCGAGCAGTCCGGAGCAGAAGTGTGAAAGCTGGGATCCTTTGACTTCTGCCGGGGACTTAATTTTCTTTTCCTCTTCTTCTCTTCCAGGACCGGAGAAATGGTTCCACTCCTCCCATCTTTGCCAAAAGCTGTGCTGTTTGAGGAGCCAGAGCCAAGGTGCCTTCAGCACCAGGGCTCTGCACTGGAGGGCTCCCGGTCCTGACCGCGCAGGGTTCCCCTTTTCCTCCCCCCTGGGATGAAGTGTCTATGGAATCTGGGATCTGGGTGAAACTGCAGCTCTGCTGGTATCCAGGGACGTGAGGTTCCGGGGGACTGCGTTTCCCTGTGGCTTTCCAGGTCGGCAGGAGCCGGAGGAAATGGGGTGCCAGAGCCGTGCCCCATCAGGCCGTGTTTGCCTCTGAGGAACAGAGAGTCCGGGCTGAGGTGAGATTGCCAGGAGTGCTTGGATGGATGAGCCGTGCGGGGAACGGGGAGCTCGGAATCGCAGCTGCTTCTGGATCCATTGCCTTAGGTCTGCTCCGTCTGTGTCTGTGCCAAGTGGGATTTGTGCTGGGGAGAGAGGTGCTGTGGGGAGCCAAAGGTGGAGTAAATCCTCTGTGGGGATGGGCAGCGAAGGACTGAGTAGCAGGGAAAGGAGAGGATTTCTAAAGGATACGACTGTTTCTGCCAAGAGCGGGGTGGAGCAGCGATGGGGGTAGTTGGGTTTGGCCTGGGCTCTGTTATTCTTGGTGCAATTTTAAAATTCTGTCGTGTGATTTACTGTCCGGGAGCTTTCGAACGAGAGCTGACCGAAATGTAGGTTAAGCCTTGGAAGTTGGGTCCGTTGACTGCAGCAGCTCGCCGAGGCTGGAGGACTGGGGTGATGGCTGCTCCCAGGAAAGGTTACTTATTTATTGATACTGTGTCACATTTCCCTCAGCGACTGCCAGCCCGGAATGGCTGTGAGTTGGTGCTCTTCTCAGTGGGGGATTGGAGAAAGTTTTGGCTGTAATTAGAAGTGGGAGAAAAATCCTGCTAAATAAAAGTCTCACCTCTGTCCCCCCTAAGTTATCCCAGTTTGTTCCAGCTTGGAGCTGCGCAGAAGTCAGGCAGGGGAAATGACATCAGGGATACAGCTGTCAGTTCCGAGGCAGAGAGAGAAGATGTAGCAGCCAAGGGCAGGGGAGGGGGAAAGGTTTCAGAAAGCATTTCTGTGGTGTAATGAATGCCAATTTCTGCTTGCCCAGGGAGAAGAGGACGAACTCCCAGCCTTTCAGGCCTGACAGTCCCCTGCAGCGAGAGCATACACTGGAAGAGTTCAGGGTCGAAGACAAGGCTGAGGGAAAATCCAGGCTATTTATAAGGGATGATGAGAGGTGGGTCCAGGGTGAGAATCCAGTGGGTAAAGGGAAAAGTGGTGTAAGGGAGAAGTAATACAGGGCAGGGGCCGATAAGGTAGGACGGGTGGAACAGTGCAGTGAACATAAACCAATGGGGGGGGGGGGGTACAAGGATACAAGAACTTTCCAGAGCTGGGAGGAGACAAGGGATGACATAACTGGGAATAGAGGCAACCAATGGGAAATGAGGGTTATAAAGCTTTACCTTAAAGCTTTACCATAAAGAATTTTTAAAACCTTTGACAACCTTCTTAGGAGCTATTCTAAACTTAAACAAATGCCCTCCAAGGTCTGGGGCCACGGGCCAACTCCTCACCCAAAACACTGGTCTGGCTTGGGATGTCAGTCAGTCCGATTCCTACACTGGGCCTCTGCATGATATTCACCCAGAAGCTGCCTTTCAAGGACTGAAGTGGAACAAAAGGTATAAAAGAAATGTCATTCCCAGAGGGAAAATAGTTTCATTTCTCTTGTGTCTGCGTTTTTTTTTTTTTTTTACAGTTACCTCAAAATTTCCGGATCCAGAACAGCTACTCTGAGTTTTGGTAGAGATTCCAAAGCAGGATACAGTAGGTTTCAAAGTACACCTTGGAAAATCAATTGTTTGTCTGCAGCATGCAGCATGTAGGTGTGATGTCTGTAACTGGTCTTAGTTGATGCAGAGGTACTTGGAAAAAAATGTTTAATCTTTCATCTCTCCCCACCTGCATTCTTCCTCAGTGTACTTTTTATTCAGCAGGACTCGGATGAGAGAGAGAGAGAGAGAGAGAGGGGAACTCTCTTCACATCAGCGTCAAAGGAAAAAGTGTTCAGCGACTTACAGTCCTAGTGACTGTTCTGTGTAAAAGCAGGATTGTTTTGCCATCAGACTTTGTGTGCCGTACCAGTCTGTGCGTTAACAGGTGTCTAAGAAAGGTCAAAAGGGAATAACTCCATGTCGTTCACTGGTGTGAATCTTGGTGGGGAGCAGAGCCGAGAGTTAACTGCAGTGAGGGGGAGGTTACTGAAGCCCCAGTTTGTTTCCAGTGAGCGTGGTGTTGTGGTGTTCAAAGTTACAGGTGCCTGCTGGCCTGGAGCTGGATACTTCTGCCTCTGCTTTCTTTGGGGGTTGATGATTCCTTATGTTTATGTTGGCGTGCCAGACAAATTGTTAAAGGTATTTCCATCAGACCTGGTTTGAATGTGTTACCCCTTCATTTAATTAAAAGAAAAAAAGCCCCGCTCCATCACTGCTGCTGTGATGTGTGACAAAAGCCCATCTTCCCTCCCCTGGGAACAGGTGAGAGATGGAACTAAACCCCAAAGGATTTTCTGCTCACTGATGGCACGTGAGTCTTCTTGGGAATTCTCTGCCAAATGTGGTCAGTTGTTTTTGAATGTGGCCATGCGGGGAGTCGAACGTGCCAGCCCAGATCTGCAAACATGCAGTGCCAGAAGGAGAAGCCTTGAAATGTAAACTGGGATTTATTCACCTGACTCGCAAGTGTGTGTGCTGTGCCCAGGTCCCCTGTCCAAATCCTGGGCGGGGAGAAGCCAGGACTGCACATTCCTTGTGATAGGAATTCAGGTTTTTTTGGGGGGGTCGGGGTGGGGGTTAAATACAAATGAGATGCCAGGGAGGGAATGGCTCCTACGTGTAAATATATTTGTCCTAGAGGAGCCCTGCCCAGTCTGACTGCTGCCCAGTGCTGCTCCCTGACTGTACCCTCTCTTGGTGAGCCTCTGCCCTGCTGGCCGTGTTTTTGTTTTCTGGTTTTGGCTTTTTGTTTTTGTTTTTTTTTTTTTTTTAATTTCAGCCTGCACCCCGATCTTCATTTTCTTCCCGTGTCCTCTCTGCTGCCACTCTCCCTTTCTGCCTCGTGTCCTCTGTCTCTGGTTTATAATGTGTAGACTATATGGATATATGAATTCCACGTAAGTATGCCAAATATAAATAGAAAAATGAATTGAAATATAGTTTTAAAATAAAGGGGTTTTAATTTTCTGTTTTGTTAGAGGCCGGGCTTTTCCATAAATGATATAAAAATGTGAAGATATAGAATATATAAATGTGTGTGTGTGTGTGTATATACATATATATACACACACATAAAATACAAATGTTAGTAATATAAAGATTTCTTAATAAAAATAATATTGTACCCATGTTGTAATTGATGCCAATATACATTAAATTCAATATCCAAAAATAGGTATTGATTATGAATATAAATTAATTATTAACAAACATATATATATATATATATATATATATATATCTATCTATCTAATGGGTTTGGGGTTTTTTTAATTTGTTCATGGCAGGGATTTTTTAGTTTGGGTCGGGTTTTTTTGGGGGGCATTCGTTTAGTAGGATTTTTTAAAGGGAGGGACCTCGATGTTTTTTGGCCCCTTGTCTCTCTGTCTGTGTGTGTGTCTCTCTGTCTGTGTCCCCCGTGTCCCCAAAGAGCCGCGGCCCCGGGCTGAGCTCGGCCGCAGTGCTGCCGCCTTGTGGGAAGAGATCGGTACTGCAGCCGTGCCCCGAAGCGGCGACCGGCTCCTCCTCGGCGCTGCTGCGGGAGGGCGGTGGGGCGCGAAATGGTGCGCGTGACCTTCTCAAGATGGCGGAGGGCCCAAGGTGACGATGCCGTTCCACTGGGACCGATGCGACGCTCGGGACGGCGGACGCAATAGGACCCCGGCAGAGATACGCTGGAGGGGGGGGGTTGTCCTTTTTTTCCCGCCCTTTTTTTGCCGTCCTATGTAGAAGGTCGGGTGAGTGATAGCCGGGTCGCCATCTTGGGAGTGGCACGCTGCAATTTCCGCCCTTCCTGGCTCCATCTTTGTTCCTGGCAGAAGCCACTTCCGGTGGCGTTGCCAGCGTTGTCGTGGTAACTGTAAAGCCCCAGATAATGGTGTCTCTTAAAGTCGCCTGCCTGAATCCGACCCCCGACGCTGATCGCGCGCTCTCCCGCCGCCTGTCCCACGGGCCATTTCCAGCACCGCTGACCAGTCCGCGCCCATCCGCGCCGCGTAAAAGGCGACGGAAAATCGCGCCGAGAACGCGGGATCGGTTTCGGGACCGGATTCAGGCAGGCGAGTTCAATAATCGCCAATGTAGGGGGCCTTCTTTTTCGCCTCCCGAAACAAAGATGGCGGAGGCACCGGAAATGGCTTCTGCCAGTACCAAAGATGGCGGCAGGGAAGGGCGGAAATTGCGTCTCGACCCTTCCCAAGATGGCGACTCAACCATCACTCGCCCGACCTTCTGCATAGGGCGGCAAAAAAGGGGCGGGGAAAAAAGGACCCCCACGGGGTGTGGACTGCATTGCCTGCCCGCGACGCCGACGCCGATCCCTCCACCCCGGCGCGATTTTGCGCGGCGTTTCCCATCGTGCCCACACGGGCTGTGGGCTCAGCGGCGCCGCGGACGCGCGGGAGCCCGGCGGGCGCCGACAGGCAGCGGCGGGTCCGCCCCTCTCTCTGCCGGGGTCCTTCCACGGCCGCCGTCGCGGAGAGCGACTCCCGTCCCGCCGCGCCACCTCTCCGTGCTTCCCGGTTCCGCTCCTGCCCGGGGAACGCATCGACGAAGGAAGAGCGGTCGCCCAGCTCCCGGAGCCATCGCCCTGCCCGCAGCCGGGAGCAGCCCGCAGGAGGAGGCAGCTGCTCTCTCTGCCGGAGAGGTGAGAGGGGCGCAAGGATGGGGCGGGGTGGGAACGCGGGCACGGGAGAATTCCCAGGCACAATTCCAGCTCCCCCTTTCAGCTGGCAGCAGCCCGGTGTCCTCTGCGTGTGGCAGCAGCTGCAGCGCTGGTTTGGAGCGAGTTTCCATGGCATTTTGTTGCAAAGGTGCCCCTTCCAGCCGGGTGCCCCGGCTGGGTTCCCTGGCTGGGAGAGCCCTTGAAGTAGCCAGAGGGAGCAGCTGCTGAGAATTCCGAGCCCGCTGTTCCTGTGGTTGTGGATACAGTGTTTCAGTAGTGTGTGCTTCTGTCCTATGTGCTGCTAGATGTACTTTGGAACAAGTTGACTCTTTCATCCCTCCCCACCTGCATTCTTCCTAGGTGTACGTTTTATTCAGCAGCATTCAGATGAGAGAGAGGAGCTCTGTTCCCATCAGCACGAAAGGAAAAAGTGTGCTCACACAGACCTAAGTTGTTTGGTCAAAAAATTCTTACTTTGGTTTGGTCCAAAAAATGTTATTCCTGTGTGCAAGCTCACGGGGAAGATTTTATTCAACAGCTCTCAGTGGGACATCAAAGCTCCACTTTCCCTTTTCTTGAACAGCCTGAGACCCAATATTACTTGATATCAATTTTATTACAGGCGTTTTGAACTTTTTGAAGAGCCAGAAGGATTGTTTGTGCATACGTGTGTCACTAATATCCCTCCTCTCTCCAATGCAGGATGGGGAGGAAAAGGGCTGCAGAGCTTCCTACAAGGGGCTGTAAGTGCGAATAAAGAGGAGCCAGAGGTTTAGTTGATATGAATCACTGTTTCTGAAAAGAGCCTGATGGATTTCCTGATACCAAAACCAGTAGGAATAGGAGACTGAACTCAGGCATCGTGATGGTCTCCTTGGCTTTAAAAAGCTTTAATGGCTTTAAAGGGCATTTCTATCAGTCCTGGTTTATTTTTGTTCCCTTTCATTAAATTTTCAAATAAAAAAGCCCCGCTCCATCACTGCTGCTGTGATGTGTGACAAAAGCCCATCTTCCCTCCCCTGGGAACAGGTGAGAGATGGAACTAAACCCCAAAGGATTTTCTGCTCACTGATGGCACGTGAGTTTTCTTGGGAATCCTCTGCCAAATGTGGTCAGTTGTTCTTGAATGTGGCCATGCAGGGAGTCGAATGTGCCAGCCCAGATCTGCAAACATGCAGTGCCAGAAGGAGAACCTTTGAAATGTCACCTGGGATGTGTTCCACTGACTCACAAGTGGGTGCTGTGCCCAGGTCCCCTGTCCAAATCCTGGGCGGGCAGAAGCCAGGACTGCACATTGCTCGTGATATGAATTCAGTTTTGGGGAGGTTAAATACAAATGAGATGCCAGGGAGGGAATGGCTCCTACGTGTAAATATATTTGTCCTAAAGGAGCCCTGCCCAGTCTGACTGCTGCCCAGTGCTGCTCCCTGGCTGCACGCTCTCTTGGTGAGCCTCTGTCCTGCTGGCCGTGCCTTTTCTGTCCCCGTCCCCGTGCCGCTCCTTGCCCGTCTTTACCCTCCCGAGCACGTGGTGTGGTCGATTCCTGCCTCCCGGTCCTGGTTTCCCTTTTTGTCTCTGTGTCCCTACGTCCTTGTTGTGTGTTTGGGACTCCGTCTTTATGTCTGTCCTTCTCCGTGCCTCACTCGTGTTCCCGTTCTGTTCCCTGTGGCTCTGTGGTGCTCCCCGTGCCATTGTTTCCCCCGGGATCCTTGTGTCCCGTTCGCTGCCCCTGTTCTTTTTTAATCCCTCTCTCGTGCTGCCCATCCAGCGTCCCTTTTTTGTGGATTTGTTGTTTTTTTTTTTTTTCTCCATTTCAGCCTGCACCCCGATCTTCATTTTCTTTCCTGTGTCCTCTCTGCAGCCACTCTCTGCCTCGTGTCCTCTGCGTGTGTGGGGCTGAGGAGGAACTTTAGCCCTCCTGGGGGCTGCCCCTCCCCCCCCCCCCCCCCCCCCCCCCTTTCCTTGTGCCAGCTGGGTCCCTTTTTGTGGGCATGGACCCGTGGGAGGGTTCCCATCAAGGGCCGTGCTGCCGTCCAGGGCAGCTGGAGCGGTTCTGTGCCTTCATTTTGGGGGTGAGGAAAGAAGGCTGAGGGGGGGACGGGGTGGAGACTCGGGGGGCTCCGATGTGTTTCGGGGCAGCCCGAGGTCCCCGGCAGAGGGAGCCACGCTGTGGCGCAGGAGCAGGGGAGTGGGGAATGGGGTGGGGGGGGTGGTGGGGGGGCGTGCTGGGTTCCCTCCCCCAGAGGGACCCACGGGTGCCAGGACATTCCCCGGGAGGGGTGGCCGTAGAATATATGAAAAATTTTTTTGTTTGTCTTCATTTCGTTAGACGAAGGCTTTCTTTAGTTTTGGCTGGGGTTTATTTTGGTGCATTCATTCAGGGGGATTTCCTGAAGGGATGGATCTCGTTGTTTCATCCCCCCCCCCCCCCCCCCCCCCCATCCCTTGTCTGTCTGTCTGTCCGTCCCCAAAGCGCCGCAGCCCCGGGCTGAGCTCGGCGGCAGTGCTGCCGCCTTGTGGGCACAGCGCGGTACTGCAGCCGTCGCCTGTCTCGGATCCAGCCCCACAGCGAGCAGTCCGGAGCAGAAGTGTGAAAGCTGGGATCCTTTGACTTCTGCCGGGGACTTAATTTTCTTTTCCTCTTCTTCTCTTCCAGGACCGGAGAAATGGTTCCACTCCTCCCATCTTTGCCAAAAGCTGTGCTGTTTGAGGAGCCAGAGCCAAGGTGCCTTCAGCACCAGGGCTCTGCACTGGAGGGCTCCCGGTCCTGACCGCGCAGGGTTCCCCTTTTCCTCCCCCCTGGGATGAAGTGTCTATGGAATCTGGGATCTGGGTGAAACTGCAGCTCTGCTGGTATCCAGGGACGTGAGGTTCCGGGGGACTGCGTTTCCCTGTGGCTTTCCAGGTCGGCAGGAGCCGGAGGAAATGGGGTGCCAGAGCCGTGCCCCATCAGGCCGTGTTTGCCTCTGAGGAACAGAGAGTCCGGGCTGAGGTGAGATTGCCAGGAGTGCTTGGATGGATGAGCTGTGCGGGGAACGGGGAGCTCGGAATCGCAGCTGCTGCTGGATCCATTGCCTTAGGTCTGCTCCGTCTGTGTCTGTGCCAAGTGGGATTTGTGCTGGGGAGAGAGGTGCTGTGGGGAGCCAAAGGTGGAGTAAATCCTCTGTGGGGATGGGCAGCGAAGGACTGAGTAGCAGGGAAAGGAGAGGATTTCTAAAGGATACGACTGTTTCTGCCAAGAGCGGGGTGGAGCAGCGATGGGGGTAGTTGGGTTTGGCCTGGGCTCTGTTATTCTTGGTGCAATTTTAAAGTTCTGTCGTGTGATTTACTGTCCGGGAGCTTTCGAACGAGAGCTGACCGAAATGTAGGTTAAGCCTTGGAAGTTGGGTCCGTTGACTGCAGCAGCTCGCCGAGGCTGGAGGACTGGGGTGATGGCTGCTCCCAGGAAAGGTTACTTATTTATTGATACTGTGTCACATTTCCCTCAGCGACTGCCAGCCCGGAATGGCTGTGAGTTGGTGCTCTTCTCAGTGGGGGATTGGAGAAGGTTTTGGCTGTAATTAGAAGTGGGAGAAAAATCCTGCTAAATAAAAGTCTCACCTCTGTCCCCCCTAAGTTATCCCAGTTTGTTCCAGCTTGGAGCTGCGCAGAAGTCAGGCAGGGGAAATGACATCAGGGATACAGCTGTCAGTTCCGAGGCAGAGAGAGAAGATGTAGCAGCCAAGGGCAGGGGAGGGGGAAAGGTTTCAGAAAGCATTTCTGTGGTGTAATGAATGCCAATTTCTGCTTGCCCAGGGAGAAGAGGACGAACTCCCAGCCTTTCAGGCCTGACAGTCCCCTGCAGCGAGAGCATACACTGGAAGAGTTCAGGGTCGAAGACAAGGCTGAGGGAAAATCCAGGCTATTTATAAGGGATGATGAGAGGTGGGTCCAGGGTGAGAATCCAGTGGGTAAAGGGAAAAGTGGTGTAAGGGAGAAGTAATACAGGGCAGGGGCCGATAAGGTAGGACGGGTGGAACAGTGCAGTGAACATAAACCAATGGGGGGGGGGGGGGGTACAAGGATACAAGAACTTTCCAGAGCTGGGAGGAGACAAGGGATGACATAACTGGGAATAGAGGCAACCAATGGGAAATGAGGGTTATAAAGCTTTACCTTAAAGCTTTACCATAAAGAATTTTTAAAACCTTTGACAACCTTCTTAGGAGCTATTCTAAACTTAAACAAATGCCCTCCAAGGTCTGGGGCCACGGGCCAACTCCTCACCCAAAACACTGGTCTGGCTTGGGATGTCAGTCAGTCCGATTCCTACACTGGGCCTCTGCATGATATTCACCCAGAAGCTGCCTTTCAAGGACTGAAGTGGAACAAAAGGTATAAAAGAAATGTCATTCCCAGAGGGAAAATAGTTTCATTTCTCTTGTGTCTGCGTTTTTTTTTTTTTTTTTACAGTTACCTCAAAATTTCCGGATCCAGAACAGCTACTCTGAGTTTTGGTAGAGATTCCAAAGCAGGATACAGTAGGTTTCAAAGTACACCTTGGAAAATCAATTGTTTGTCTGCAGCATGCAGCATGTAGGTGTGATGTCTGTAACTGGTCTTAGTTGATGCAGAGGTACTTGGAAAAAAATGTTTAATCTTTCATCTCTCCCCACCTGCATTCTTCCTCAGTGTACTTTTTATTCAGCAGGACTCGGATGAGAGAGAGAGAGAGAGAGAGAGAGGGGAACTCTCTTCACATCAGCGTCAAAGGAAAAAGTGTTCAGCGACTTACAGTCCTAGTGACTGTTCTGTGTAAAAGCAGGATTGTTTTGCCATCAGACCTTGCGTGCCGTACCAGTCTGTGCGTTAACAGGTGTCTAAGAAAGGTCAAAAGGGAATAACTCCATGTCGTTCACTGGTGTGAATCTTGGTGGGGAGCAGAGCCGAGAGTTAACTGCAGTGAGGGGGAGGTTACTGAAGCCCCAGTTTGTTTCCAGTGAGCGTGGTGTTGTGGTGTTCAAAGTTACAGGTGCCTGCTGGCCTGGAGCTGGATACTTCTGCCTCTGCTTTCTTTGGGGGTTGATGATTCCTTATGTTTATGTTGGCGTGCCAGACAAATTGTTAAAGGTATTTCCATCAGACCTGGTTTGAATGTGTTACCCCTTCATTTAATTAAAAGAAAAAAAGCCCCGCTCCATCACTGCTGCTGTGATGTGTGACAAAAGCCCATCTTCCCTCCCCTGGGAACAGGTGAGAGATGGAACTAAACCCCAAAGGATTTTCTGCTCACTGATGGCACGTGAGTCTTCTTGGGAATTCTCTGCCAAATGTGGTCAGTTGTTTTTGAATGTGGCCATGCGGGGAGTCGAACGTGCCAGCCCAGATCTGCAAACATGCAGTGCCAGAAGGAGAAGCCTTGAAATGTAAACTGGGATTTATTCACCTGACTCGCAAGTGTGTGTGCTGTGCCCAGGTCCCCTGTCCAAATCCTGGGCGGGGAGAAGCCAGGACTGCACATTCCTTGTGATAGGAATTCAGGTTTTTTTGGGGGGGTCGGGGTGGGGGTTAAATACAAATGAGATGCCAGGGAGGGAATGGCTCCTACGTGTAAATATATTTGTCCTAGAGGAGCCCTGCGCAGTCTGACTGCTGCCCAGTGCTGCTCCCTGACTGTACCCTCTCTTGGTGAGCCTCTGCCCTGCTGGCCGTGTTTTTGTTTTCTGGTTTTGGCTTTTTGTTTTTGTTTTTTTTTTTTTTTTAATTTCAGCCTGCACCCCGATCTTCATTTTCTTCCCGTGTCCTCTCTGCTGCCACTCTCCCTTTCTGCCTCGTGTCCTCTGTCTCTGGTTTATAATGTGTAGACTATATGGATATATGAATTCCACGTAAGTATGCCAAATATAAATAGAAAAATGAATTGAAATATAGTTTTAAAATAAAGGGGTTTTAATTTTCTGTTTTGTTAGAGGCCGGGCTTTTCCATAAATGATATAAAAATGTGAAGATATAGAATATATAAATGTGTGTGTGTGTGTGTGTGTGTGTGTGTGTGTGTATATACATATATATACACACACATAAAATACAAATGTTAGTAATATAAAGATTTCTTAATAAAAATAATATTGTACCCATGTTGTAATTGATGCCAATATACATTAAATTCAATATCCAAAAATAGGTATTGATTATGAATATAAATTAATTATTAACAAACATATATATATATATATATATATATATATATCTAATGGGTTTGGGGTTTTTTTAGTTTGTTCATGGCAGGGATTTTTTAGTTTGGGTCGGGTTTTTTTGGGGGGCATTCGTTTAGTAGGATTTTTTAAAGGGAGGGACCTCGATGTTTTTTGGCCCCTTGTCTCTCTGTCTGTGTGTGTGTCTCTCTGTCTGTGTCCCCCGTGTCCCCAAAGAGCCGCGGCCCCGGGCTGAGCTCGGGCCGCAGTGCTGCCGCCTTGTGGGAAGAGATCGGTACTGCAGCCGTGCCCCGAAGCGGCGACCGGCTCCTCCTCGGCGCTGCTGCGGGAGGGCGGTGGGGCGCGAAATGGTGCGCGTGACCTTCTCAAGATGGCGGAGGGCCCAAGGTGACGATGCCGTTCCACTGGGACCGATGCGACGCTCGGGACGGCGGACGCAATAGGACCCCGGCAGAGATACGCTGGAGGGGGGGGGGTTGTCCTTTTTTTCCCGCCCTTTTTTTGCCGTCCTATGTAGAAGGTCGGGTGAGTGATAGCCGGGTCGCCATCTTGGGAGTGGCACGCTGCAATTTCCGCCCTTCCTGGCTCCATCTTTGTTCCTGGCAGAAGCCACTTCCGGTGGCGTTGCCAGCGTTGTCGTGGTAACTGTAAAGCCCCAGATAATGGTGTCTCTTAAAGTCGCCTGCCTGAATCCGACCCCCGACGCTGATCGCGCGCTCTCCCGCCGCCTGTCCCACGAGCCATTTCCAGCACCGCTGACCAGTCCGCGCCCATCCGCGCCGCGTAAAAGGCGACGGAAAATCGCGCCGAGAACGCGGGATCGGTTTCGGGACCGGATTCAGGCAGGCGAGTTCAATAATCGCCAATGTAGGGGGCCTTCTTTTTCGCCTCCCGAAACAAAGATGGCGGAGGCACCGGAAATGGCTTCTGCCAGTACCAAAGATGGCGGCAGGGAAAGGCGGAAATTGCGTCTCGACCCTTCCCAAGATGGCGACTCAACCGTCACTCGCCCGACCTTCTGCATAGGGCGGCAAAAAAGGGGCGGGGAAAAAAGGACCCCCACGGGGTGTGGACTGCATTGCCTGCCCGCGACGCCGACGCCGATCCCTCCACCCCGGCGCGATTTTGCGCGGCGTTTCCCATCGTGCCCACACGGGCTGTGGGCTCAGCGGCGCCGCGGACGCGCGGGAGCCCGGCGGGCGCCGACAGGCAGCGGCGGGTCCGCCCCTCTCTCTGCCGGGGTCCTTCCACGGCCGCCGTCGCGGAGAGCGACTCCCGTCCCGCCGCGCCACCTCTCCGCGCTACCCGGTTCCGCTCCTGCCCGGGGAACGCATCGACGAAGGAAGAAGCGGTCGCCCAGCTCCCGGAGCCATCGCCCTGCCCGCAGCCGGGAGCAGCCCGCAGGAGGAGGCAGCTGCTCTCTCTGCCGGAGAGGTGAGAGGGGCGCAAGGATGGGGCGGGGTGGGAACGCGGGCACGGGAGAATTCCCAGGCACAATTCCAGCTCCCCCTTTCAGCTGGCAGCAGCCCGGTGTCCTCTGCGTGTGGCAGCAGCTGCAGCGCTGGTTTGGAGCGAGTTTCCATGGCATTTTGTTGCAAAGGTGCCCCTTCCAGCCGGGTGCCCCGGCTGGGTTCCCTGGCTGGGAGAGCCCTTGAAGTAGCCAGAGGGAGCAGCTGCTGAGAATTCCGAGCCCGCTGTTCCTGTGGTTGTGGATACAGTGTTTCAGTAGTGTGTGCTTCTGTCCTATGTGCTGCTAGATGTACTTTGGAACAAGTTGACTCTTTCATCCCTCCCCACCTGCATTCTTCCTAGGTGTACGTTTTATTCAGCAGCATTCAGATGAGAGAGAGGAGCTCTGTTCCCATCAGCACGAAAGGAAAAAGTGTGCTCACACAGACCTAAGTTGTTTGGTCAAAAAATTCTTACTTTGGTTTGGTCCAAAAAATGTTATTCCTGTGTGCAAGCTCACGGGGAAGATTTTATTCAACAGCTCTCAGTGGGACATCAAAGCTCCACTTTCCCTTTTCTTGAACAGCCTGAGACCCAATATTACTTGATATCAATTTTATTACAGGCGTTTTGAACTTTTTGAAGAGCCAGAAGGATTGTTTGTGCATACGTGTGTCACTAATATCCCTCCTCTCTCCAATGCAGGATGGGGGGGGAAAAGGGCTGCAGAGCTTCCTACAAGGGGCTGTAAGTGCGAATAAAGAGGAGCCAGAGGTTTAGTTGATATGAATCACTGTTTCTGAAAAGAGCCTGATGGATTTCCTGATACCAAAACCAGTAGGAATAGGAGACTGAACTCGGGCATCGTGATGGTCTCCTTGGCTTTAAAAAGCTTTAATGGCTTTAAAGGGCATTTCTATCAGTCCTGGTTTATTTTTGTTCCCTTTCATTAAATTTTCAAATTAAAAAGCCCCGCTCCATCACTGCTGCTGTGATGTGTGACAAAAGCCCATCTTCCCTCCCCTGGGAACAGGTGAGAGATGGAACTAAACCCCAAAGGATTTTCTGCTCACTGATGGCACGTGAGTTTTCTTGGGAATCCTCTGCCAAATGTGGTCAGTTGTTCTTGAATGTGGCCATGCAGGGAGTCGAATGTGCCAGCCCAGATCTGCAAACATGCAGTGCCAGAAGGAGAACCTTTGAAATGTCACCTGGGATGTGTTCCACTGACTCACAAGTGGGTGCTGTGCCCAGGTCCCCTGTCCAAATCCTGGGCGGGCAGAAGCCAGGACTGCACATTGCTCGTGATATGAATTCAGTTTTGGGGAGGTTAAATACAAATGAGATGCCAGGGAGGGAATGGCTCCTACGTGTAAATATATTTGTCCTAAAGGAGCCCTGCCCAGTCTGACTGCTGCCCAGTGCTGCTCCCTGGCTGCACGCTCTCTTGGTGAGCCTCTGTCCTGCTGGCCGTGCCTTTTCTGTCCCCGTCCCCATGCCGCTCCTTGCCCGTCTTTACCCTCCCGAGCACGTGGTGTGGTCGATTCCTGCCTCCCGGTCCTGGTTTCCCTTTTTGTCTCTGTGTCCCTACGTCCTTGTTGTGTGTTTGGGACTCCGTCTTTTTGTCTGTCCTTCTCCGTGCCTCACTCGTGTTCCCGTTCTGTTCCCTGTGGCTCTGTGGTGCTCCCCGTGCCATTGTTTCCCCCGGGATCCTTGTGTCCCGTTCGCTGCCCCTGTTCTTTTTTAATCCCTCTCTCGTGCTGCCCATCCAGCATCCCTTTTTTGTGGATTTGTTGGTTTTTTTTTTTTCTCCATTTCAGCCTGCACCCCGATCTTCATTTTCTTTCCTGTGTCCTCTCTGCAGCCACTCTCTGCCTCGTGTCCTCTGCGTGTGTGGGGCTGAGGAGGAACTTTAGCCCTCCTGGGGGCTGCCCCTCCCCCCCCCCCCCCCCCCCCCTTTCCTTGTGCCAGCTGGGTCCCTTTTTGTGGGCATGGACCCGTGGGAGGGTTCCCATCAAGGGCCGTGCTGCCGTCCAGGGCAGCTGGAGCGGTTCTGTGCCTTCATTTTGGGGGTGAGGAAAGAAGGCTGAGGGGGGGACGGGGTGGAGACTCGGGGGGCTCCGATGTGTTTCAGGGCAGCCCGAGGTCCCCGGCAGAGGGAGCCACGCTGTGGCGCAGGAGCAGGGGAGTGGGGAATGGGGTGGGGGGGGTGGTGGGGGGGCGTGCTGGGTTCCCTCCCCCAGAGGGACCCACGGGTGCCAGGACATTCCCCGGGAGGGGTGGCCGTAGAATATATGAAAAATTTTTTTGTTTGTCTTCATTTCGTTAGACGAAGGCTTTCTTTAGTTTTGGCTGGGGTTTATTTTGGTGCATTCATTCAGGGGGATTTCCTGAAGGGATGGATCTCGTTGTTTCATCCCCCCCCCCCCCCCCCCCCCCCCCATCCCTTGTCTGTCTGTCTGTCCGTCCCCAAAGCGCCGCAGCCCCGGGCTGAGCTCGGCGGCAGTGCTGCCGCCTTGTGGGCACAGCGCGGTACTGCAGCCGTCGCCTGTCTCGGATCCAGCCCCACAGCGAGCAGTCCGGAGCAGAAGTGTGAAAGCTGGGATCCTTTGACTTCTGCCGGGGACTTAATTTTCTTTTCCTCTTCTTCTCTTCCAGGACCGGAGAAATGGTTCCACTCCTCCCATCTTTGCCAAAAGCTGTGCTGTTTGAGGAGCCAGAGCCAAGGTGCCTTCAGCACCAGGGCTCTGCACTGGAGGGCTCCCGGTCCTGACCGCGCAGGGTTCCCCTTTTCCTCCCCCCTGGGATGAAGTGTCTATGGAATCTGGGATCTGGGTGAAACTGCAGCTCTGCTGGTATCCAGGGACGTGAGGTTCCGGGGGACTGCGTTTCCCTGTGGCTTTCCAGGTCGGCAGGAGCCGGAGGAAATGGGGTGCCAGAGCCGTGCCCCATCAGGCCGTGTTTGCCTCTGAGGAACAGAGAGTCCGGGCTGAGGTGAGATTGCCAGGAGTGCTTGGATGGATGAGCTGTGCGGGGAACGGGGAGCTCGGAATCGCAGCTGCTGCTGGATCCATTGCCTTAGGTCTGCTCCGTCTGTGTCTGTGCCAAGTGGGATTTGTGCTGGGGAGAGAGGTGCTGTGGGGAGCCAAAGGTGGAGTAAATCCTCTGTGGGGATGGGCAGCGAAGGACTGAGTAGCAGGGAAAGGAGAGGATTTCTAAAGGATACGACTGTTTCTGCCAAGAGCGGGGTGGAGCAGCGATGGGGGTAGTTGGGTTTGGCCTGGGCTCTGTTATTCTTGGTGCAATTTTAAAATTCTGTCATGTGATTTACTGTCCGGGAGCTTTCGAACGAGAGCTGACCGAAATGTAGGTTAAGCCTTGGAAGTTGGGTCCGTTGACTGCAGCAGCTCGCCGAGGCTGGAGGACTGGGGTGATGGCTGCTCCCAGGAAAGGTTACTTATTTATTGATACTGTGTCACATTTCCCTCAGCGACTGCCAGCCCGGAATGGCTGTGAGTTGGTGCTCTTCTCAGTGGGGGATTGGAGAAGGTTTTGGCTGTAATTAGAAGTGGGAGAAAAATCCTGCTAAATAAAAGTCTCACCTCTGTCCCCCCTAAGTTATCCCAGTTTGTTCCAGCTTGGAGCTGCGCAGAAGTCAGGCAGGGGAAATGACATCAGGGATACAGCTGTCAGTTCCGAGGCAGAGAGAGAAGATGTAGCAGCCAAGGACAGGGGAGGGGGAAAGGTTTCAGAAAGCATTTCTGTGGTGTAATGAATGCCAATTTCTGCTTGCCCAGGGAGAAGAGGACGAACTCCCAGCCATTCAGGCCTGACAGTCCCCTGCAGCGAGAGCATACACTGGAAGAGTTCAGGGTCGAAGACAAGGCTGAGGGAAAATCCAGGCTATTTATAAGGGATGATGAGAGGTGGGTCCAGGGTGAGAATCCAGTGGGTAAAGGGAAAAGTGGTGTAAGGGAGAAGTAATACAGGGCAGGGGCCGATAAGGTAGGACGGGTGGAACAGTGCAGTGAACATAAACCAATGGGGGGGGGGGGGGGGTACAAGGATACAAGAACTTTCCAGAGCTGGGAGGAGACAAGGGATGACATAACTGGGAATAGAGGCAACCAATGGGAAATGAGGGTTATAAAGCTTTACCTTAAAGCTTTACCATGAAGAATTTTTAAAACCTTTGACAACCTTCTTAGGAGCTATTCTAAACTTAAACAAATGCCCTCCAAGGTCTGGGGCCACGGGCCAACTCCTCACCCAAAACACTGGTCTGGCTTGGGATGTCAGTCAGTCCGATTCCTACACTGGGCCTCTGCATGATATTCACCCAGAAGCTGCCTTTCAAGGACTGAAGTGGAACAAAAGGTATAAAAGAAATGTCATTCCCAGAGGGAAAATAGTTTCATTTCTCTTGTGTCTGCGTTTTTTTTTTTTTACAGTTACCTCAAAATTTCCGGATCCAGAACAGCTACTCTGAGTTTTGGTAGAGATTCCAAAGCAGGATACAGTAGGTTTCAAAGTACACCTTGGAAAATCAATTGTTTGTCTGCAGCATGCAGCATGTAGGTGTGATGTCTGTAACTGGTCTTAGTTGATGCAGAGGTACTTGGAAAAAAATGTTTAATCTTTCATCTCTCCCCACCTGCATTCTTCCTCAGTGTACTTTTTATTCAGCAGGACTCGGATGAGAGAGAGAGAGAGAGAGAGAGAGAGGGGAACTCTCTTCACATCAGCGTCAAAGGAAAAAGTGTTCAGCGACTTACAGTCGTAGTGACTGTTCTGTGTAAAAGCAGGATTGTTTTGCCATCAGACCTTGCGTGCCGTACCAGTCTGTGCGTTAACAGGTGTCTAAGAAAGGTCAAAAGGGAATAACTCCATGTCGTTCACTGGTGTGAATCTTGGTGGGGAGCAGAGCCGAGAGTTAACTGCAGTGAGGGGGAGGTTACTGAAGCCCCAGTTTGTTTCCAGTGAGCGTGGTGTTGTGGTGTTCAAAGTTACAGGTGCCTGCTGGCCTGGAGCTGGATACTTCTGCCTCTGCTTTCTTTGGGGGTTGATGATTCCTTATGTTTATGTTGGCGTGCCAGACAAATTGTTAAAGGTATTTCCATCAGACCTGGTTTGAATGTGTTACCCCTTCATTTAATTAAAAGAAAAAAAGCCCCGCTCCATCACTGCTGCTGTGATGTGTGACAAAAGCCCATCTTCCCTCCCCTGGGAACAGGTGAGAGATGGAACTAAACCCCAAAGGATTTTCTGCTCACTGATGGCACGTGAGTCTTCTTGGGAATTCTCTGCCAAATGTGGTCAGTTGTTTTTGAATGTGGCCATGCGGGGAGTCGAACGTGCCAGCCCAGATCTGCAAACATGCAGTGCCAGAAGGAGAAGCCTTGAAATGTAAACTGGGATTTATTCACCTGACTCGCAAGTGTGTGTGCTGTGCCCAGGTCCCCTGTCCAAATCCTGGGCGGGGAGAAGCCAGGACTGCACATTCCTTGTGATAGGAATTCAGGTTTTTTTGGGGGGGTCGGGGTGGGGGTTAAATACAAATGAGATGCCAGGGAGGGAATGGCTCCTACGTGTAAATATATTTGTCCTAGAGGAGCCCTGCGCAGTCTGACTGCTGCCCAGTGCTGCTCCCTGACTGTACCCTCTCTTGGTGAGCCTCTGCCCTGCTGGCCGTGTTTTTGTTTTCTGGTTTTGGCTTTTTGTTTTTGTTTTTTTTTTTTTTTTTAATTTCAGCCTGCACCCCGATCTTCATTTTCTTCCCGTGTCCTCTCTGCTGCCACTCTCCCTTTCTGCCTCGTGTCCTCTGTCTCTGGTTTATAATGTGTAGACTATATGGATATATGAATTCCACGTAAGTATGCCAAATATAAATAGAAAAATGAATTGAAATATAGTTTTAAAATAAAGGGGTTTTAATTTTCTGTTTTGTTAGAGGCCGGGCTTTTCCATAAATGATATAAAAATGTGAAGATATAGAATATATAAATGTGTGTGTGTGTGTGTGTGTGTATATACATATATATACACACACATAAAATACAAATGTTAGTAATATAAAGATTTCTTAATAAAAATAATATTGTACCCATGTTGTAATTGATGCCAATATACATTAAATTCAATATCCAAAAATAGGTATTGATTATGAATATAAATTAATTATTAACAAACATATATATATATCTATATATATATCTATATATATATATCTAATGGGTTTGGGGTTTTTTTAGTTTGTTCATGGCAGGGATTTTTTAGTTTGGGTCGGGTTTTTTTGGGGGGCATTCGTTTAGTAGGATTTTTTAAAGGGAGGGACCTCGATGTTTTTTGGCCCCTTGTCTCTCTGTCTGTGTGTGTGTCTCTCTGTCTGTGTCCCCCGTGTCCCCAAAGAGCCGCGGCCCCGGGCTGAGCTCGGCCGCAGTGCTGCCGCCTTGTGGGAAGAGATCGGTACTGCAGCCGTGCCCCGAAGCGGCGACCGGCTCCTCCTCGGCGCTGCTGCGGGAGGGCGGTGGGGCGCGAAATGGTGCGCGTGACCTTCTCAAGATGGCGGAGGGCCCAAGGTGACGATGCCGTTCCACTGGGACCGATGCGACGCTCGGGACGGCGGACGCAATAGGACCCCGGCAGAGATACGCTGGAGGGGGGGGGTTGTCCTTTTTTTCCCGCCCTTTTTTTGCCGTCCTATGTAGAAGGTCGGGTGAGTGATAGCCGGGTCGCCATCTTGGGAGTGGCACGCTGCAATTTCCGCCCTTCCTGGCTCCATCTTTGTTCCTGGCAGAAGCCACTTCCGGTGGCGTTGCCAGCGTTGTCGTGGTAACTGTAAAGCCCCAGATAATGGTGTCTCTTAAAGTCGCCTGCCTGAATCCGACCCCCGACGCTGATCGCGCGCTCTCCCGCCGCCTGTCCCACGAGCCATTTCCAGCACCGCTGACCAGTCCGCGCCCATCCGCGCCGCGTAAAAGGCGACGGAAAATCGCGCCGAGAACGCGGGATCGGTTTCGGGACCGGATTCAGGCAGGCGAGTTCAATAATCGCCAATGTAGGGGGCCTTCTTTTTCGCCTCCCGAAACAAAGATGGCGGAGGCACCGGAAATGGCTTCTGCCAGTACCAAAGATGGCGGCAGGGAAGGGCGGAAATTGCGTCTCGACCCTTCCCAAGATGGCGACTCAACCGTCACTCGCCCGACCTTCTGCATAGGGCGGCAAAAAAGGGGCGGGGAAAAAAGGACCCCCACGGGGTGTGGACTGCATTGCCTGCCCGCGACGCCGACGCCGATCCCTCCACCCCGGCGCGATTTTGCGCGGCGTTTCCCATCGTGCCCACACGGGCTGTGGGCTCAGCGGCGCCGCGGACGCGCGGGAGCCCGGCGGGCGCCGACAGGCAGCGGCGGGTCCGCCCCTCTCTCTGCCGGGGTCCTTCCACGGCCGCCGTCGCGGAGAGCGACTCCCGTCCCGCCGCGCCACCTCTCCGCGCTACCCGGTTCCGCTCCTGCCCGGGGAACGCATCGACGAAGGAAGAGCGGTCGCCCAGCTCCCGGAGCCATCGCCCTGCCCGCAGCCGGGAGCAGCCCGCAGGAGGAGGCAGCTGCTCTCTCTGCCGGAGAGGTGAGAGGGGCGCAAGGATGGGGCGGGGTGGGAACGCGGGCACGGGAGAATTCCCAGGCACAATTCCAGCTCCCCCTTTCAGCTGGCAGCAGCCCGGTGTCCTCTGCGTGTGGCAGCAGCTGCAGCGCTGGTTTGGAGCGAGTTTCCATGGCATTTTGTTGCAAAGGTGCCCCTTCCAGCCGGGTGCCCCGGCTGGGTTCCCTGGCTGGGAGAGCCCTTGAAGTAGCCAGAGGGAGCAGCTGCTGAGAATTCCGAGCCCGCTGTTCCTGTGGTTGTGGATACAGTGTTTCAGTAGTGTGTGCTTCTGTCCTATGTGCTGCTAGATGTACTTTGGAACAAGTTGACTCTTTCATCCCTCCCCACCTGCATTCTTCCTAGGTGTACGTTTTATTCAGCAGCATTCAGATGAGAGAGAGGAGCTCTGTTCCCATCAGCACGAAAGGAAAAAGTGTGCTCACACAGACCTAAGTTGTTTGGTCAAAAAATTCTTACTTTGGTTTGGTCCAAAAAATGTTATTCCTGTGTGCAAGCTCACGGGGAAGATTTTATTCAACAGCTCTCAGTGGGACATCAAAGCTCCACTTTCCCTTTTCTTGAACAGCCTGAGACCCAATATTACTTGATATCAATTTTATTACAGGCGTTTTGAACTTTTTGAAGAGCCAGAAGGATTGTTTGTGCATACGTGTGTCACTAATATCCCTCCTCTCTCCAATGCAGGATGGGGGGGAAAAGGGCTGCAGAGCTTCCTACAAGGGGCTGTAAGTGCGAATAAAGAGGAGCCAGAGGTTTAGTTGATATGAATCACTGTTTCTGAAAAGAGCCTGATGGATTTCCTGATACCAAAACCAGTAGGAATAGGAGACTGAACTCGGGCATCGTGATGGTCTCCTTGGCTTTAAAAAGCTTTAATGGCTTTAAAGGGCATTTCTATCAGTCCTGGTTTATTTTTGTTCCCTTTCATTAAATTTTCAAATTAAAAAGCCCCGCTCCATCACTGCTGCTGTGATGTGTGACAAAAGCCCATCTTCCCTCCCCTGGGAACAGGTGAGAGATGGAACTAAACCCCAAAGGATTTTCTGCTCACTGATGGCACGTGAGTTTTCTTGGGAATCCTCTGCCAAATGTGGTCAGTTGTTCTTGAATGTGGCCATGCAGGGAGTCGAATGTGCCAGCCCAGATCTGCAAACATGCAGTGCCAGAAGGAGAACCTTTGAAATGTCACCTGGGATGTGTTCCACTGACTCACAAGTGGGTGCTGTGCCCAGGTCCCCTGTCCAAATCCTGGGCGGGCAGAAGCCAGGACTGCACATTGCTCGTGATATGAATTCAGTTTTGGGGAGGTTAAATACAAATGAGATGCCAGGGAGGGAATGGCTCCTACGTGTAAATATATTTGTCCTAAAGGAGCCCTGCCCAGTCTGACTGCTGCCCAGTGCTGCTCCCTGGCTGCACGCTCTCTTGGTGAGCCTCTGTCCTGCTGGCCGTGCCTTTTCTGTCCCCGTCCCCATGCCGCTCCTTGCCCGTCTTTACCCTCCCGAGCACGTGGTGTGGTCGATTCCTGCCTCCCGGTCCTGGTTTCCCTTTTTGTCTCTGTGTCCCTACGTCCTTGTTGTGTGTTTGGGACTCCGTCTTTTTGTCTGTCCTTCTCCGTGCCTCACTCGTGTTCCCGTTCTGTTCCCTGTGGCTCTGTGGTGCTCCCCGTGCCATTGTTTCCCCCGGGATCCTTGTGTCCCGTTCGCTGCCCCTGTTCTTTTTTAATCCCTCTCTCGTGCTGCCCATCCAGCATCCCTTTTTTGTGGATTTGTTGGTTTTTTTTTTTTCTCCATTTCAGCCTGCACCCCGATCTTCATTTTCTTTCCTGTGTCCTCTCTGCAGCCACTCTCTGCCTCGTGTCCTCTGCGTGTGTGGGGCTGAGGAGGAACTTTAGCCCTCCTGGGGGCTGCCCCTCCCCCCCCCCCCCCCCCCCCCTTTCCTTGTGCCAGCTGGGTCCCTTTTTGTGGGCATGGACCCGTGGGAGGGTTCCCATCAAGGGCCGTGCTGCCGTCCAGGGCAGCTGGAGCGGTTCTGTGCCTTCATTTTGGGGGTGAGGAAAGAAGGCTGAGGGGGGGACGGGGTGGAGACTCGGGGGGCTCCGATGTGTTTCAGGGCAGCCCGAGGTCCCCGGCAGAGGGAGCCACGCTGTGGCGCAGGAGCAGGGGAGTGGGGAATGGGGTGGGGGGGGTGGTGGGGGGGCGTGCTGGGTTCCCTCCCCCAGAGGGACCCACGGGTGCCAGGACATTCCCCGGGAGGGGTGGCCGTAGAATATATGAAAAATTTTTTTGTTTGTCTTCATTTCGTTAGACGAAGGCTTTCTTTAGTTTTGGCTGGGGTTTATTTTGGTGCATTCATTCAGGGGGATTTCCTGAAGGGATGGATCTCGTTGTTTCATCCCCCCCCCCCCCCCCCCCATCCCTTGTCTGTCTGTCTGTCCGTCCCCAAAGCGCCGCAGCCCCGGGCTGAGCTCGGCGGCAGTGCTGCCGCCTTGTGGGCACAGCGCGGTACTGCAGCCGTCGCCTGTCTCGGATCCAGCCCCACAGCGAGCAGTCCGGAGCAGAAGTGTGAAAGCTGGGATCCTTTGACTTCTGCCGGGGACTTAATTTTCTTTTCCTCTTCTTCTCTTCCAGGACCGGAGAAATGGTTCCACTCCTCCCATCTTTGCCAAAAGCTGTGCTGTTTGAGGAGCCAGAGCCAAGGTGCCTTCAGCACCAGGGCTCTGCACTGGAGGGCTCCCGGTCCTGACCGCGCAGGGTTCCCCTTTTCCTCCCCCCTGGGATGAAGTGTCTATGGAATCTGGGATCTGGGTGAAACTGCAGCTCTGCTGGTATCCAGGGACGTGAGGTTCCGGGGGACTGCGTTTCCCTGTGGCTTTCCAGGTCGGCAGGAGCCGGAGGAAATGGGGTGCCAGAGCCGTGCCCCATCAGGCCGTGTTTGCCTCTGAGGAACAGAGAGTCCGGGCTGAGGTGAGATTGCCAGGAGTGCTTGGATGGATGAGCTGTGCGGGGAACGGGGAGCTCGGAATCGCAGCTGCTGCTGGATCCATTGCCTTAGGTCTGCTCCGTCTGTGTCTGTGCCAAGTGGGATTTGTGCTGGGGAGAGAGGTGCTGTGGGGAGCCAAAGGTGGAGTAAATCCTCTGTGGGGATGGGCAGCGAAGGACTGAGTAGCAGGGAAAGGAGAGGATTTCTAAAGGATACGACTGTTTCTGCCAAGAGCGGGGTGGAGCAGCGATGGGGGTAGTTGGGTTTGGCCTGGGCTCTGTTATTCTTGGTGCAATTTTAAAATTCTGTCATGTGATTTACTGTCCGGGAGCTTTCGAACGAGAGCTGACCGAAATGTAGGTTAAGCCTTGGAAGTTGGGTCCGTTGACTGCAGCAGCTCGCCGAGGCTGGAGGACTGGGGTGATGGCTGCTCCCAGGAAAGGTTACTTATTTATTGATACTGTGTCACATTTCCCTCAGCGACTGCCAGCCCGGAATGGCTGTGAGTTGGTGCTCTTCTCAGTGGGGGATTGGAGAAGGTTTTGGCTGTAATTAGAAGTGGGAGAAAAATCCTGCTAAATAAAAGTCTCACCTCTGTCCCCCCTAAGTTATCCCAGTTTGTTCCAGCTTGGAGCTGCGCAGAAGTCAGGCAGGGGAAATGACATCAGGGATACAGCTGTCAGTTCCGAGGCAGAGAGAGAAGATGTAGCAGCCAAGGACAGGGGAGGGGGAAAGGTTTCAGAAAGCATTTCTGTGGTGTAATGAATGCCAATTTCTGCTTGCCCAGGGAGAAGAGGACGAACTCCCAGCCATTCAGGCCTGACAGTCCCCTGCAGCGAGAGCATACACTGGAAGAGTTCAGGGTCGAAGACAAGGCTGAGGGAAAATCCAGGCTATTTATAAGGGATGATGAGAGGTGGGTCCAGGGTGAGAATCCAGTGGGTAAAGGGAAAAGTGGTGTAAGGGAGAAGTAATACAGGGCAGGGGCCGATAAGGTAGGACGGGTGGAACAGTGCAGTGAACATAAACCAATGGGGGGGGGGGGGGTACAAGGATACAAGAACTTTCCAGAGCTGGGAGGAGACAAGGGATGACATAACTGGGAATAGAGGCAACCAATGGGAAATGAGGGTTATAAAGCTTTACCTTAAAGCTTTACCATGAAGAATTTTTAAAACCTTTGACAACCTTCTTAGGAGCTATTCTAAACTTAAACAAATGCCCTCCAAGGTCTGGGGCCACGGGCCAACTCCTCACCCAAAACACTGGTCTGGCTTGGGATGTCAGTCAGTCCGATTCCTACACTGGGCCTCTGCATGATATTCACCCAGAAGCTGCCTTTCAAGGACTGAAGTGGAACAAAAGGTATAAAAGAAATGTCATTCCCAGAGGGAAAATAGTTTCATTTCTCTTGTGTCTGCGTTTTTTTTTTTTTACAGTTACCTCAAAATTTCCGGATCCAGAACAGCTACTCTGAGTTTTGGTAGAGATTCCAAAGCAGGATACAGTAGGTTTCAAAGTACACCTTGGAAAATCAATTGTTTGTCTGCAGCATGCAGCATGTAGGTGTGATGTCTGTAACTGGTCTTAGTTGATGCAGAGGTACTTGGAAAAAAATGTTTAATCTTTCATCTCTCCCCACCTGCATTCTTCCTCAGTGTACTTTTTATTCAGCAGGACTCGGATGAGAGAGAGAGAGAGAGAGAGAGAGAG
This sequence comes from Cinclus cinclus, assembly GCF_963662255.1. Classification (NCBI taxonomy): domain Eukaryota; kingdom Metazoa; phylum Chordata; class Aves; order Passeriformes; family Cinclidae; genus Cinclus; species Cinclus cinclus. Next base: position 22,080 of record NW_026912172.1, on the reverse strand, counting down.
GGGAACTCTCTTCACATCAGCGTCAAAGGAAAAAGTGTTCAGCGACTTACAGTCGTAGTGACTGTTCTGTGTAAAAGCAGGATTGTTTTGCCATCAGACCTTGCGTGCCGTACCAGTCTGTGCGTTAACAGGTGTCTAAGAAAGGTCAAAAGGGAATAACTCCATGTCGTTCACTGGTGTGAATCTTGGTGGGGAGCAGAGCCGAGAGTTAACTGCAGTGAGGGGGAGGTTACTGAAGCCCCAGTTTGTTTCCAGTGAGCGTGGTGTTGTGGTGTTCAAAGTTACAGGTGCCTGCTGGCCTGGAGCTGGATACTTCTGCCTCTGCTTTCTTTGGGGGTTGATGATTCCTTATGTTTATGTTGGCGTGCCAGACAAATTGTTAAAGGTATTTCCATCAGACCTGGTTTGAATGTGTTACCCCTTCATTTAATTAAAAGAAAAAAAGCCCCGCTCCATCACTGCTGCTGTGATGTGTGACAAAAGCCCATCTTCCCTCCCCTGGGAACAGGTGAGAGATGGAACTAAACCCCAAAGGATTTTCTGCTCACTGATGGCACATGAGTCTTCTTGGGAATTCTCTGCCAAATGTGGTCAGTTGTTTTTGAATGTGGCCATGCGGGGAGTCGAACGTGCCAGCCCAGATCTGCAAACATGCAGTGCCAGAAGGAGAAGCCTTGAAATGTAAACTGGGATTTATTCACCTGACTCGCAAGTGTGTGTGCTGTGCCCAGGTCCCCTGTCCAAATCCTGGGCGGGGAGAAGCCAGGACTGCACATTCCTTGTGATAGGAATTCAGGTTTTTTTGGGGGGGTCGGGGTGGGGGTTAAATACAAATGAGATGCCAGGGAGGGAATGGCTCCTACGTGTAAATATATTTGTCCTAGAGGAGCCCTGCGCAGTCTGACTGCTGCCCAGTGCTGCTCCCTGACTGTACCCTCTCTTGGTGAGCCTCTGCCCTGCTGGCCGTGTTTTTGTTTTCTGGTTTTGGCTTTTTGTTTTTGTTTTTTTTTTTTTTTTTAATTTCAGCCTGCACCCCGATCTTCATTTTCTTCCCGTGTCCTCTCTGCTGCCACTCTCCCTTTCTGCCTCGTGTCCTCTGTCTCTGGTTTATAATGTGTAGACTATATGGATATATGAATTCCACGTAAGTATGCCAAATATAAATAGAAAATGAATTGAAATATAGTTTTAAAATAAAGGGGTTTTAATTTTCTGTTTTGTTAGAGGCCGGGCTTTTCCATAAATGATATAAAAATGTGAAGATATAGAATATATAAATGTGTGTGTGTGTGTGTGTGTGTATATACATATATATACACACACATAAAATACAAATGTTAGTAATATAAAGATTTCTTAATAAAAATAATATTGTACCCATGTTGTAATTGATGCCAATATACATTAAATTCAATATCCAAAAATAGGTATTGATTATGAATATAAATTAATTATTAACAAACATATATATATATCTATATATATATCTATATATATATATCTAATGGGTTTGGGGTTTTTTTAGTTTGTTCATGGCAGGGATTTTTTAGTTTGGGTCGGGTTTTTTTGGGGGGCATTCGTTTAGTAGGATTTTTTAAAGGGAGGGACCTCGATGTTTTTTGGCCCCTTGTCTCTCTGTCTGTGTGTGTGTCTCTCTGTCTGTGTCCCCCGTGTCCCCAAAGAGCCGCGGCCCCGGGCTGAGCTCGGCCGCAGTGCTGCCGCCTTGTGGGAAGAGATCGGTACTGCAGCCGTGCCCCGAAGCGGTGACCGGCTCCTCCTCGGCGCTGCTGCGGGAGGGCGGTGGGGCGCGAAATGGTGCGCGTGACCTTCTCAAGATGGCGGAGGGCCCAAGGTGACGATGCCGTTCCACTGGGACCGATGCGACGCTCGGGACGGCGGACGCAATAGGACCCCGGCAGAGATACGCTGGAGGGGGGGGGTTGTCCTTTTTTTCCCGCCCTTTTTTTGCCGTCCTATGTAGAAGGTCGGGTGAGTGATAGCCGGGTCGCCATCTTGGGAGTGGCACGCTGCAATTTCCGCCCTTCCTGGCTCCATCTTTGTTCCTGGCAGAAGCCACTTCCGGTGGCGTTGCCAGCGTTGTCGTGGTAACTGTAAAGCCCCAGATAATGGTGTCTCTTAAAGTCGCCTGCCTGAATCCGACCCCCGACGCTGATCGCGCGCTCTCCCGCCGCCTGTCCCACGAGCCATTTCCAGCACCGCTGACCAGTCCGCGCCCATCCGCGCCGCGTAAAAGGCGACGGAAAATCGCGCCGAGAACGCGGGATCGGTTTCGGGACCGGATTCAGGCAGGCGAGTTCAATAATCGCCAATGTAGGGGGCCTTCTTTTTCGCCTCCCGAAACAAAGATGGCGGAGGCACCGGAAATGGCTTCTGCCAGTACCAAAGATGGCGGCAGGGAAGGGCGGAAATTGCGTCTCGACCCTTCCCAAGATGGCGACTCAACCGTCACTCGCCCGACCTTCTGCATAGGGCGGCAAAAAAGGGGCGGGGAAAAAAGGACCCCCACGGGGTGTGGACTGCATTGCCTGCCCGCGACGCCGACGCCGATCCCTCCACCCCGGCGCGATTTTGCGCGGCGTTTCCCATCGTGCCCACACGGGCTGTGGGCTCAGCGGCGCCGCGGACGCGCGGGAGCCTGGCGGGCGCCGACAGGCAGCGGCGGGTCCGCCCCTCTCTCTGCCGGGGTCCTTCCACGGCCGCCGTCGCGGAGAGCGACTCCCGTCCCGCCGCGCCACCTCTCCGCGCTACCCGGTTCCGCTCCTGCCCGGGGAACGCATCGACGAAGGAAGAGCGGTCGCCCAGCTCCCGGAGCCATCGCCCTGCCCGCAGCCGGGAGCAGCCCGCAGGAGGAGGCAGCTGCTCTCTCTGCCGGAGAGGTGAGAGGGGCGCAAGGATGGGGCGGGGTGGGAACGCGGGCACGGGAGAATTCCCAGGCACAATTCCAGCTCCCCCTTTCAGCTGGCAGCAGCCCGGTGTCCTCTGCGTGTGGCAGCAGCTGCAGCGCTGGTTTGGAGCGAGTTTCCATGGCATTTTGTTGCAAAGGTGCCCCTTCCAGCCGGGTGCCCCGGCTGGGTTCCCTGGCTGGGAGAGCCCTTGAAGTAGCCAGAGGGAGCAGCTGCTGAGAATTCCGAGCCCGCTGTTCCTGTGGTTGTGGATACAGTGTTTCAGTAGTGTGTGCTTCTGTCCTATGTGCTGCTAGATGTACTTTGGAACAAGTTGACTCTTTCATCCCTCCCCACCTGCATTCTTCCTAGGTGTACGTTTTATTCAGCAGCATTCAGATGAGAGAGAGGAGCTCTGTTCCCATCAGCACGAAAGGAAAAAGTGTGCTCACACAGACCTAAGTTGTTTGGTCAAAAAATTCTTACTTTGGTTTGGTCCAAAAAATGTTATTCCTGTGTGCAAGCTCACGGGGAAGATTTTATTCAACAGCTCTCAGTGGGACATCAAAGCTCCACTTTCCCTTTTCTTGAACAGCCTGAGACCCAATATTACTTGATATCAATTTTATTACAGGCGTTTTGAACTTTTTGAAGAGCCAGAAGGATTGTTTGTGCATACGTGTGTCACTAATATCCCTCCTCTCTCCAATGCAGGATGGGGGGGAAAAGGGCTGCAGAGCTTCCTACAAGGGGCTGTAAGTGCGAATAAAGAGGAGCCAGAGGTTTAGTTGATATGAATCACTGTTTCTGAAAAGAGCCTGATGGATTTCCTGATACCAAAACCAGTAGGAATAGGAGACTGAACTCGGGCATCGTGATGGTCTCCTTGGCTTTAAAAAGCTTTAATGGCTTTAAAGGGCATTTCTATCAGTCCTGGTTTATTTTTGTTCCCTTTCATTAAATTTTCAAATTAAAAAGCCCCGCTCCATCACTGCTGCTGTGATGTGTGACAAAAGCCCATCTTCCCTCCCCTGGGAACAGGTGAGAGATGGAACTAAACCCCAAAGGATTTTCTGCTCACTGATGGCACGTGAGTTTTCTTGGGAATCCTCTGCCAAATGTGGTCAGTTGTTCTTGAATGTGGCCATGCAGGGAGTCGAATGTGCCAGCCCAGATCTGCAAACATGCAGTGCCAGAAGGAGAACCTTTGAAATGTCACCTGGGATGTGTTCCACTGACTCACAAGTGGGTGCTGTGCCCAGGTCCCCTGTCCAAATCCTGGGCGGGCAGAAGCCAGGACTGCACATTGCTCGTGATATGAATTCAGTTTTGGGGAGGTTAAATACAAATGAGATGCCAGGGAGGGAATGGCTCCTACGTGTAAATATATTTGTCCTAAAGGAGCCCTGCCCAGTCTGACTGCTGCCCAGTGCTGCTCCCTGGCTGCACGCTCTCTTGGTGAGCCTCTGTCCTGCTGGCCGTGCCTTTTCTGTCCCCGTCCCCATGCCGCTCCTTGCCCGTCTTTACCCTCCCGAGCACGTGGTGTGGTCGATTCCTGCCTCCCGGTCCTGGTTTCCCTTTTTGTCTCTGTGTCCCTACGTCCTTGTTGTGTGTTTGGGACTCCGTCTTTTTGTCTGTCCTTCTCCGTGCCTCACTCGTGTTCCCGTTCTGTTCCCTGTGGCTCTGTGGTGCTCCCCGTGCCATTGTTTCCCCCGGGATCCTTGTGTCCCGTTCGCTGCCCCTGTTCTTTTTTAATCCCTCTCTCGTGCTGCCCATCCAGCATCCCTTTTTTGTGGATTTGTTGGTTTTTTTTTTTTCTCCATTTCAGCCTGCACCCCGATCTTCATTTTCTTTCCTGTGTCCTCTCTGCAGCCACTCTCTGCCTCGTGTCCTCTGCGTGTGTGGGGCTGAGGAGGAACTTTAGCCCTCCTGGGGGCTGCCCCTCCCCCCCCCCCCCCCCCCCCCTTTCCTTGTGCCAGCTGGGTCCCTTTTTGTGGGCATGGACCCGTGGGAGGGTTCCCATCAAGGGCCGTGCTGCCGTCCAGGGCAGCTGGAGCGGTTCTGTGCCTTCATTTTGGGGGTGAGGAAAGAAGGCTGAGGGGGGGACGGGGTGGAGACTCGGGGGGCTCCGATGTGTTTCAGGGCAGCCCGAGGTCCCCGGCAGAGGGAGCCACGCTGTGGCGCAGGAGCAGGGGAGTGGGGAATGGGGTGGGGGGGGTGGTGGGGGGGCGTGCTGGGTTCCCTCCCCCAGAGGGACCCACGGGTGCCAGGACATTCCCCGGGAGGGGTGGCCGTAGAATATATGTGAAAAATTTTTTTGTTTGTCTTCATTTCGTTAGACGAAGGCTTTCTTTAGTTTTGGCTGGGGTTTATTTTGGTGCATTCATTCAGGGGGATTTCCTGAAGGGATGGATCTCGTTGTTTCATCCCCCCCCCCCCCCCCCATCCCTTGTCTGTCTGTCTGTCCGTCCCCAAAGCGCCGCAGCCCCGGGCTGAGCTCGGCGGCAGTGCTGCCGCCTTGTGGGCACAGCGCGGTACTGCAGCCGTCGCCTGTCTCGGATCCAGCCCCACAGCGAGCAGTCCCGGAGCAGAAGTGTGAAAGCTGGGATCCTTTGACTTCTGCCGGGGACTTAATTTTCTTTTCCTCTTCTTCTCTTCCAGGACCGGAGAAATGGTTCCACTCCTCCCATCTTTGCCAAAAGCTGTGCTGTTTGAGGAGCCAGAGCCAAGGTGCCTTCAGCACCAGGGCTCTGCACTGGAGGGCTCCCGGTCCTGACCGCGCAGGGTTCCCCTTTTCCTCCCCCCTGGGATGAAGTGTCTATGGAATCTGGGATCTGGGTGAAACTGCAGCTCTGCTGGTATCCAGGGACGTGAGGTTCCGGGGACTGCGTTTCCCTGTGGCTTTCCAGGTCGGCAGGAGCCGGAGGAAATGGGGTGCCAGAGCCGTGCCCCATCAGGCCGTGTTTGCCTCTGAGGAACAGAGAGTCCGGGCTGAGGTGAGATTGCCAGGAGTGCTTGGATGGATGAGCTGTGCGGGGAACGGGGAGCTCGGAATCGCAGCTGCTGCTGGATCCATTGCCTTAGGTCTGCTCCGTCTGTGTCTGTGCCAAGTGGGATTTGTGCTGGGGAGAGAGGTGCTGTGGGGAGCCAAAGGTGGAGTAAATCCTCTGTGGGGATGGGCAGCGAAGGACTGAGTAGCAGGGAAAGGAGAGGATTTCTAAAGGATACGACTGTTTCTGCCAAGAGCGGGGTGGAGCAGCGATGGGGGTAGTTGGGTTTGGCCTGGGCTCTGTTATTCTTGGTGCAATTTTAAAATTCTGTCGTGTGATTTACTGTCCGGGAGCTTTCGAACGAGAGCTGACCGAAATGTAGGTTAAGCCTTGGAAGTTGGGTCCGTTGACTGCAGCAGCTCGCCGAGGCTGGAGGACTGGGGTGATGGCTGCTCCCAGGAAAGGTTACTTATTTATTGATACTGTGTCACATTTCCCTCAGCGACTGCCAGCCCGGAATGGCTGTGAGTTGGTGCTCTTCTCAGTGGGGGATTGGAGAAGGTTTTGGCTGTAATTAGAAGTGGGAGAAAAATCCTGCTAAATAAAAGTCTCACCTCTGTCCCCCCTAAGTTATCCCAGTTTGTTCCAGCTTGGAGCTGCGCAGAAGTCAGGCAGGGGAAATGACATCAGGGATACAGCTGTCAGTTCCGAGGCAGAGAGAGAAGATGTAGCAGCCAAGGGCAGGGGAGGGGGAAAGGTTTCAGAAAGCATTTCTGTGGTGTAATGAATGCCAATTTCTGCTTGCCCAGGGAGAAGAGGACGAACTCCCAGCCATTCAGGCCTGACAGTCCCCTGCAGCGAGAGCATACACTGGAAGAGTTCAGGGTCGAAGACAAGGCTGAGGGAAAATCCAGGCTATTTATAAGGGATGATGAGAGGTGGGTCCAGGGTGAGAATCCAGTGGGTAAAGGGAAAAGTGGTGTAAGGGAGAAGTAATACAGGGCAGGGGCCGATAAGGTAGGACGGGTGGAACAGTGCAGTGAACATAAACCAATGGGGGGGGGGGGGGGGTACAAGGATACAAGAACTTTCCAGAGCTGGGAGGAGACAAGGGATGACATAACTGGGAATAGAGGCAACCAATGGGAAATGAGGGTTATAAAGCTTTACCTTAAAGCTTTACCATGAAGAATTTTTAAAACCTTTGACAACCTTCTTAGGAGCTATTCTAAACTTAAACAAATGCCCTCCAAGGTCTGGGGCCACGGGCCAACTCCTCACCCAAAACACTGGTCTGGCTTGGGATGTCAGTCAGTCCGATTCCTACACTGGGCCTCTGCATGATATTCACCCAGAAGCTGCCTTTCAAGGACTGAAGTGGAACAAAAGGTATAAAAGAAATGTCATTCCCAGAGGGAAAATAGTTTCATTTCTCTTGTGTCTGCGTTTTTTTTTTTTTACAGTTACCTCAAAATTTCCGGATCCAGAACAGCTACTCTGAGTTTTGGTAGAGATTCCAAAGCAGGATACAGTAGGTTTCAAAGTACACCTTGGAAAATCAATTGTTTGTCTGCAGCATGCAGCATGTAGGTGTGATGTCTGTAACTGGTCTTAGTTGATGCAGAGGTACTTGGAAAAAAATGTTTAATCTTTCATCTCTCCCCACCTGCATTCTTCCTCAGTGTACTTTTTATTCAGCAGGACTCGGATGAGAGAGAGAGAGAGAGAGAGAGAGGGGAACTCTCTTCACATCAGCGTCAAAGGAAAAAGTGTTCAGCGACTTACAGTCGTAGTGACTGTTCTGTGTAAAAGCAGGATTGTTTTGCCATCAGACCTTGCGTGCCGTACCAGTCTGTGCGTTAACAGGTGTCTAAGAAAGGTCAAAAGGGAATAACTCCATGTCGTTCACTGGTGTGAATCTTGGTGGGGAGCAGAGCCGAGAGTTAACTGCAGTGAGGGGGAGGTTACTGAAGCCCCAGTTTGTTTCCAGTGAGCGTGGTGTTGTGGTGTTCAAAGTTACAGGTGCCTGCTGGCCTGGAGCTGGATACTTCTGCCTCTGCTTTCTTTGGGGGTTGATGATTCCTTATGTTTATGTTGGCGTGCCAGACAAATTGTTAAAGGTATTTCCATCAGACCTGGTTTGAATGTGTTACCCCTTCATTTAATTAAAAGAAAAAAAGCCCCGCTCCATCACTGCTGCTGTGATGTGTGACAAAAGCCCATCTTCCCTCCCCTGGGAACAGGTGAGAGATGGAACTAAACCCCAAAGGATTTTCTGCTCACTGATGGCACATGAGTCTTCTTGGGAATTCTCTGCCAAATGTGGTCAGTTGTTTTTGAATGTGGCCATGCGGGGAGTCGAACGTGCCAGCCCAGATCTGCAAACATGCAGTGCCAGAAGGAGAAGCCTTGAAATGTAAACTGGGATTTATTCACCTGACTCGCAAGTGTGTGTGCTGTGCCCAGGTCCCCTGTCCAAATCCTGGGCGGGGAGAAGCCAGGACTGCACATTCCTTGTGATAGGAATTCAGGTTTTTTTGGGGGGGTCGGGGTGGGGGTTAAATACAAATGAGATGCCAGGGAGGGAATGGCTCCTACGTGTAAATATATTTGTCCTAGAGGAGCCCTGCGCAGTCTGACTGCTGCCCAGTGCTGCTCCCTGACTGTACCCTCTCTTGGTGAGCCTCTGCCCTGCTGGCCGTGTTTTTGTTTTCTGGTTTTGGCTTTTTGTTTTTGTTTTTTTTTTTTTTTTTAATTTCAGCCTGCACCCCGATCTTCATTTTCTTCCCGTGTCCTCTCTGCTGCCACTCTCCCTTTCTGCCTCGTGTCCTCTGTCTCTGGTTTATAATGTGTAGACTATATGGATATATGAATTCCACGTAAGTATGCCAAATATAAATAGAAAAATGAATTGAAATATAGTTTTAAAATAAAGGGGTTTTAATTTTCTGTTTTGTTAGAGGCCGGGCTTTTCCATAAATGATATAAAAATGTGAAGATATAGAATATATAAATGTGTGTGTGTGTGTGTGTGTGTGTGTATATACATATATATACACACACATAAAATACAAATGTTAGTAATATAAAGATTTCTTAATAAAAATAATATTGTACCCATGTTGTAATTGATGCCAATATACATTAAATTCAATATCCAAAAATAGGTATTGATTATGAATATAAATTAATTATTAACAAACATATATATATATATCTATATATATATCTATATATATATCTATCTAATGGGTTTGGGGTTTTTTTAATTTGTTCATGGCAGGGATTTTTTAGTTTGGGTCGGGTTTTTTTGGGGGGCATTCGTTTAGTAGGATTTTTTAAAGGGAGGGACCTCGATGTTTTTTGGCCCCTTGTCTCTCTGTCTGTGTGTGTGTCTCTCTGTCTGTGTCCCCCGTGTCCCCAAAGAGCCGCGGCCCCGGGCTGAGCTCGGCCGCAGTGCTGCCGCCTTGTGGGAAGAGATCGGTACTGCAGCCGTGCCCCGAAGCGGCGACCGGCTCCTCCTCGGCGCTGCTGCGGGAGGGCGGTGGGGCGCGAAATGGTGCGCGTGACCTTCTCAAGATGGCGGAGGGCCCAAGGTGACGATGCCGTTCCACTGGGACCGATGCGACGCTCGGGACGGCGGACGCAATAGGACCCCGGCAGAGATACGCTGGAGGGGGGGGGTTGTCCTTTTTTTCCCGCCCTTTTTTTGCCGTCCTATGTAGAAGGTCGGGTGAGTGATAGCCGGGTCGCCATCTTGGGAGTGGCACGCTGCAATTTCCGCCCTTCCTGGCTCCATCTTTGTTCCTGGCAGAAGCCACTTCCGGTGGCGTTGCCAGCGTTGTCGTGGTAACTGTAAAGCCCCAGATAATGGTGTCTCTTAAAGTCGCCTGCCTGAATCCGACCCCCGACGCTGATCGCGCGCTCTCCCGCCGCCTGTCCCACGAGCCATTTCCAGCACCGCTGACCAGTCCCGCGCCCATCCGCGCCGCGTAAAAGGCGACGGAAAATCGCGCCGAGAACGCGGGATCGGTTTCGGGACCGGATTCAGGCAGGCGAGTTCAATAATCGCCAATGTAGGGGGCCTTCTTTTTCGCCTCCCGAAACAAAGATGGCGGAGGCACCGGAAATGGCTTCTGCCAGTACCAAAGATGGCGGCAGGGAAGGGCGGAAATTGCGTCTCGACCCTTCCCAAGATGGCGACTCAACCGTCACTCGCCCGACCTTCTGCATAGGGCGGCAAAAAAGGGGCGGGGAAAAAAGGACCCCCACGGGGTGTGGACTGCATTGCCTGCCCGCGACGCCGACGCCGATCCCTCCACCCCGGCGCGATTTTGCGCGGCGTTTCCCATCGTGCCCACACGGGCTGTGGGCTCAGCGGCGCCGCGGACGCGCGGGAGCCCGGCGGGCGCCGACAGGCAGCGGCGGGTCCGCCCCTCTCTCTGCCGGGGTCCTTCCACGGCCGCCGTCGCGGAGAGCGACTCCCGTCCCGCCGCGCCACCTCTCCGCGCTACCCGGTTCCGCTCCTGCCCGGGGAACGCATCGACGAAGGAAGAGCGGTCGCCCAGCTCCCGGAGCCATCGCCCTGCCCGCAGCCGGGAGCAGCCCGCAGGAGGAGGCAGCTGCTCTCTCTGCCGGAGAGGTGAGAGGGGCGCAAGGATGGGGCGGGGTGGGAACGCGGGCACGGGAGAATTCCCAGGCACAATTCCAGCTCCCCCTTTCAGCTGGCAGCAGCCCGGTGTCCTCTGCGTGTGGCAGCAGCTGCAGCGCTGGTTTGGAGCGAGTTTCCATGGCATTTTGTTGCAAAGGTGCCCCTTCCAGCCGGGTGCCCCGGCTGGGTTCCCTGGCTGGGAGAGCCCTTGAAGTAGCCAGAGGGAGCAGCTGCTGAGAATTCCGAGCCCGCTGTTCCTGTGGTTGTGGATACAGTGTTTCAGTAGTGTGTGCTTCTGTCCTATGTGCTGCTAGATGTACTTTGGAACAAGTTGACTCTTTCATCCCTCCCCACCTGCATTCTTCCTAGGTGTACGTTTTATTCAGCAGCATTCAGATGAGAGAGAGGAGCTCTGTTCCCATCAGCACGAAAGGAAAAAGTGTGCTCACACAGACCTAAGTTGTTTGGTCAAAAAATTCTTACTTTGGTTTGGTCCAAAAAATGTTATTCCTGTGTGCAAGCTCACGGGGAAGATTTTATTCAACAGCTCTCAGTGGGACATCAAAGCTCCACTTTCCCTTTTCTTGAACAGCCTGAGACCCAATATTACTTGATATCAATTTTATTACAGGCGTTTTGAACTTTTTGAAGAGCCAGAAGGATTGTTTGTGCATACGTGTGTCACTAATATCCCTCCTCTCTCCAATGCAGGATGGGGGGGAAAAGGGCTGCAGAGCTTCCTACAAGGGGCTGTAAGTGCGAATAAAGAGGAGCCAGAGGTTTAGTTGATATGAATCACTGTTTCTGAAAAGAGCCTGATGGATTTCCTGATACCAAAACCAGTAGGAATAGGAGACTGAACTCGGGCATCGTGATGGTCTCCTTGGCTTTAAAAAGCTTTAATGGCTTTAAAGGGCATTTCTATCAGTCCTGGTTTATTTTTGTTCCCTTTCATTAAATTTTCAAATTAAAAAGCCCCGCTCCATCACTGCTGCTGTGATGTGTGACAAAAGCCCATCTTCCCTCCCCTGGGAACAGGTGAGAGATGGAACTAAACCCCAAAGGATTTTCTGCTCACTGATGGCACGTGAGTTTTCTTGGGAATCCTCTGCCAAATGTGGTCAGTTGTTCTTGAATGTGGCCATGCAGGGAGTCGAATGTGCCAGCCCAGATCTGCAAACATGCAGTGCCAGAAGGAGAACCTTTGAAATGTCACCTGGGATGTGTTCCACTGACTCACAAGTGGGTGCTGTGCCCAGGTCCCCTGTCCAAATCCTGGGCGGGCAGAAGCCAGGACTGCACATTGCTCGTGATATGAATTCAGTTTTGGGGAGGTTAAATACAAATGAGATGCCAGGGAGGGAATGGCTCCTACGTGTAAATATATTTGTCCTAAAGGAGCCCTGCCCAGTCTGACTGCTGCCCAGTGCTGCTCCCTGGCTGCACGCTCTCTTGGTGAGCCTCTGTCCTGCTGGCCGTGCCTTTTCTGTCCCCGTCCCCATGCCGCTCCTTGCCCGTCTTTACCCTCCCGAGCACGTGGTGTGGTCGATTCCTGCCTCCCGGTCCTGGTTTCCCTTTTTGTCTCTGTGTCCCTACGTCCTTGTTGTGTGTTTGGGACTCCGTCTTTTTGTCTGTCCTTCTCCGTGCCTCACTCGTGTTCCCGTTCTGTTCCCTGTGGCTCTGTGGTGCTCCCCGTGCCATTGTTTCCCCCGGGATCCTTGTGTCCCGTTCGCTGCCCCTGTTCTTTTTTAATCCCTCTCTCGTGCTGCCCATCCAGCATCCCTTTTTTGTGGATTTGTTGGTTTTTTTTTTTTCTCCATTTCAGCCTGCACCCCGATCTTCATTTTCTTTCCTGTGTCCTCTCTGCAGCCACTCTCTGCCTCGTGTCCTCTGCGTGTGTGGGGCTGAGGAGGAACTTTAGCCCTCCTGGGGGCTGCCCCTCCCCCCCCCCCCCCCCCCCCCCCTTTCCTTGTGCCAGCTGGGTCCCTTTTTGTGGGCATGGACCCGTGGGAGGGTTCCCATCAAGGGCCGTGCTGCCGTCCAGGGCAGCTGGAGCGGTTCTGTGCCTTCATTTTGGGGGTGAGGAAAGAAGGCTGAGGGGGGGACGGGGTGGAGACTCGGGGGGCTCCGATGTGTTTCAGGGCAGCCCGAGGTCCCCGGCAGAGGGAGCCACGCTGTGGCGCAGGAGCAGGGGAGTGGGGAATGGGGTGGGGGGGGTGGTGGGGGGGCGTGCCTGGTTCCCTCCCCCAGAGGGACCCACGGGTGCCAGGACATTCCCCGGGAGGGGTGGCCGTAGAATATATGAAAAATTTTTTTGTTTGTCTTCATTTCGTTAGACGAAGGCTTTCTTTAGTTTTGGCTGGGGTTTATTTTGGTGCATTCATTCAGGGGGATTTCCTGAAGGGATGGATCTCGTTGTTTCATCCCCCCCCCCCCCCCCCCCCCATCCCTTGTCTGTCTGTCTGTCCGTCCCCAAAGCGCCGCAGCCCCGGGCTGAGCTCGGCGGCAGTGCTGCCGCCTTGTGGGCACAGCGCGGTACTGCAGCCGTCGCCTGTCTCGGATCCAGCCCCACAGCGAGCAGTCCGGAGCAGAAGTGTGAAAGCTGGGATCCTTTGACTTCTGCCGGGGACTTAATTTTCTTTTCCTCTTCTTCTCTTCCAGGACCGGAGAAATGGTTCCACTCCTCCCATCTTTGCCAAAAGCTGTGCTGTTTGAGGAGCCAGAGCCAAGGTGCCTTCAGCACCAGGGCTCTGCACTGGAGGGCTCCCGGTCCTGACCGCGCAGGGTTCCCCTTTTCCTCCCCCCTGGGATGAAGTGTCTATGGAATCTGGGATCTGGGTGAAACTGCAGCTCTGCTGGTATCCAGGGACGTGAGGTTCCGGGGGACTGCGTTTCCCTGTGGCTTTCCAGGTCGGCAGGAGCCGGAGGAAATGGGGTGCCAGAGCCGTGCCCCATCAGGCCGTGTTTGCCTCTGAGGAACAGAGAGTCCGGGCTGAGGTGAGATTGCCAGGAGTGCTTGGATGGATGAGCTGTGCGGGGAACGGGGAGCTCGGAATCGCAGCTGCTGCTGGATCCATTGCCTTAGGTCTGCTCCGTCTGTGTCTGTGCCAAGTGGGATTTGTGCTGGGGAGAGAGGTGCTGTGGGGAGCCAAAGGTGGAGTAAATCCTCTGTGGGGATGGGCAGCGAAGGACTGAGTAGCAGGGAAAGGAGAGGATTTCTAAAGGATACGACTGTTTCTGCCAAGAGCGGGGTGGAGCAGCGATGGGGGTAGTTGGGTTTGGCCTGGGCTCTGTTATTCTTGGTGCAATTTTAAAATTCTGTCGTGTGATTTACTGTCCGGGAGCTTTCGAACGAGAGCTGACTGAAATGTAGGTTAAGCCTTGGAAGTTGGGTCCGTTGACTGCAGCAGCTCGCCGAGGCTGGAGGACTGGGGTGATGGCTGCTCCCAGGAAAGGTTACTTATTTATTGATACTGTGTCACATTTCCCTCAGCGACTGCCAGCCCGGAATGGCTGTGAGTTGGTGCTCTTCTCAGTGGGGGATTGGAGAAGGTTTTGGCTGTAATTAGAAGTGGGAGAAAAATCCTGCTAAATAAAAGTCTCACCTCTGTCCCCCCTAAGTTATCCCAGTTTGTTCCAGCTTGGAGCTGCGCAGAAGTCAGGCAGGGGAAATGACATCAGGGATACAGCTGTCAGTTCCGAGGCAGAGAGAGAAGATGTAGCAGCCAAGGGCAGGGGAGGGGGAAAGGTTTCAGAAAGCATTTCTGTGGTGTAATGAATGCCAATTTCTGCTTGCCCAGGGAGAAGAGGACGAACTCCCAGCCATTCAGGCCTGACAGTCCCCTGCAGCGAGAGCATACACTGGAAGAGTTCAGGGTCGAAGACAAGGCTGAGGGAAAATCCAGGCTATTTATAAGGGATGATGAGAGGTGGGTCCAGGGTGAGAATCCAGTGGGTAAAGGGAAAAGTGGTGTAAGGGAGAAGTAATACAGGGCAGGGGCCGATAAGGTAGGACGGGTGGAACAGTGCAGTGAACATAAACCAATGGGGGGGGGGGGGGGGGTACAAGGATACAAGAACTTTCCAGAGCTGGGAGGAGACAAGGGATGACATAACTGGGAATAGAGGCAACCAATGGGAAATGAGGGTTATAAAGCTTTACCTTAAAGCTTTACCATGAAGAATTTTTAAAACCTTTGACAACCTTCTTAGGAGCTATTCTAAACTTAAACAAATGCCCTCCAAGGTCTGGGGCCACGGGCCAACTCCTCACCCAAAACACTGGTCTGGCTTGGGATGTCAGTCAGTCCGATTCCTACACTGGGCCTCTGCATGATATTCACCCAGAAGCTGCCTTTCAAGGACTGAAGTGGAACAAAAGGTATAAAAGAAATGTCATTCCCAGAGGGAAAATAGTTTCATTTCTCTTGTGTCTGCGTTTTTTTTTTTTTACAGTTACCTCAAAATTTCCGGATCCAGAACAGCTACTCTGAGTTTTGGTAGAGATTCCAAAGCAGGATACAGTAGGTTTCAAAGTACACCTTGGAAAATCAATTGTTTGTCTGCAGCATGCAGCATGTAGGTGTGATGTCTGTAACTGGTCTTAGTTGATGCAGAGGTACTTGGAAAAAAATGTTTAATCTTTCATCTCTCCCCACCTGCATTCTTCCTCAGTGTACTTTTTATTCAGCAGGACTCGGATGAGAGAGAGAGAGAGAGAGAGAGAGGGGAACTCTCTTCACATCAGCGTCAAAGGAAAAAGTGTTCAGCGACTTACAGTCGTAGTGACTGTTCTGTGTAAAAGCAGGATTGTTTTGCCATCAGACCTTGCGTGCCGTACCAGTCTGTGCGTTAACAGGTGTCTAAGAAAGGTCAAAAGGGAATAACTCCATGTCGTTCACTGGTGTGAATCTTGGTGGGGAGCAGAGCCGAGAGTTAACTGCAGTGAGGGGGAGGTTACTGAAGCCCCAGTTTGTTTCCAGTGAGCGTGGTGTTGTGGTGTTCAAAGTTACAGGTGCCTGCTGGCCTGGAGCTGGATACTTCTGCCTCTGCTTTCTTTGGGGGTTGATGATTCCTTATGTTTATGTTGGCGTGCCAGACAAATTGTTAAAGGTATTTCCATCAGACCTGGTTTGAATGTGTTACCCCTTCATTTAATTAAAAGAAAAAAAGCCCCGCTCCATCACTGCTGCTGTGATGTGTGACAAAAGCCCATCTTCCCTCCCCTGGGAACAGGTGAGAGATGGAACTAAACCCCAAAGGATTTTCTGCTCACTGATGGCACATGAGTCTTCTTGGGAATTCTCTGCCAAATGTGGTCAGTTGTTTTTGAATGTGGCCATGCGGGGAGTCGAACGTGCCAGCCCAGATCTGCAAACATGCAGTGCCAGAAGGAGAAGCCTTGAAATGTAAACTGGGATTTATTCACCTGACTCGCAAGTGTGTGTGCTGTGCCCAGGTCCCCTGTCCAAATCCTGGGCGGGGAGAAGCCAGGACTGCACATTCCTTGTGATAGGAATTCAGGTTTTTTTGGGGGGGTCGGGGTGGGGGTTAAATACAAATGAGATGCCAGGGAGGGAATGGCTCCTACGTGTAAATATATTTGTCCTAGAGGAGCCCTGCGCAGTCTGACTGCTGCCCAGTGCTGCTCCCTGACTGTACCCTCTCTTGGTGAGCCTCTGCCCTGCTGGCCGTGTTTTTGTTTTCTGGTTTTGGCTTTTTGTTTTTGTTTTTTTTTTTTTTTTTAATTTCAGCCTGCACCCCGATCTTCATTTTCTTCCCGTGTCCTCTCTGCTGCCACTCTCCCTTTCTGCCTCGTGTCCTCTGTCTCTGGTTTATAATGTGTAGACTATATGGATATATGAATTCCACGTAAGTATGCCAAATATAAATAGAAAAATGAATTGAAATATAGTTTTAAAATAAAGGGGTTTTAATTTTCTGTTTTGTTAGAGGCCGGGCTTTTCCATAAATGATATAAAAATGTGAAGATATAGAATATATAAATGTGTGTGTGTGTGTGTGTGTGTGTATATACATATATATACACACACATAAAATACAAATGTTAGTAATATAAAGATTTCTTAATAAAAATAATATTGTACCCATGTTGTAATTGATGCCAATATACATTAAATTCAATATCCAAAAATAGGTATTGATTATGAATATAAATTAATTATTAACAAACATATATATATATCTATATATATATCTATATATATATATCTAATGGGTTTGGGGTTTTTTTAATTTGTTCATGGCAGGGATTTTTTAGTTTGGGTCGGGTTTTTTTGGGGGGCATTCGTTTAGTAGGATTTTTTAAAGGGAGGGACCTCGATGTTTTTTGGCCCCTTGTCTCTCTGTCTGTGTGTGTGTCTCTCTGTCTGTGTCCCCCGTGTCCCCAAAGAGCCGCGGCCCCGGGCTGAGCTCGGCCGCAGTGCTGCCGCCTTGTGGGAAGAGATCGGTACTGCAGCCGTGCCCCGAAGCGGCGACCGGCTCCTCCTCGGCGCTGCTGCGGGAGGGCGGTGGGGCGCGAAATGGTGCGCGTGACCTTCTCAAGATGGCGGAGGGCCCAAGGTGACGATGCCGTTCCACTGGGACCGATGCGACGCTCGGGACGGCGGACGCAATAGGACCCCGGCAGAGATACGCTGGAGGGGGGGGGTTGTCCTTTTTTTCCCGCCCTTTTTTTGCCGTCCTATGTAGAAGGTCGGGTGAGTGATAGCCGGGTCGCCATCTTGGGAGTGGCACGCTGCAATTTCCGCCCTTCCTGGCTCCATCTTTGTTCCTGGCAGAAGCCACTTCCGGTGGCGTTGCCAGCGTTGTCGTGGTAACTGTAAAGCCCCAGATAATGGTGTCTCTTAAAGTCGCCTGCCTGAATCCGACCCCCGACGCTGATCGCGCGCTCTCCCGCCGCCTGTCCCACGAGCCATTTCCAGCACCGCTGACCAGTCCGCGCCCATCCGCGCCGCGTAAAAGGCGACGGAAAATCGCGCCGAGAACGCGGGATCGGTTTCGGGACCGGATTCAGGCAGGCGAGTTCAATAATCGCCAATGTAGGGGGCCTTCTTTTTCGCCTCCCGAAACAAAGATGGCGGAGGCACCGGAAATGGCTTCTGCCAGTACCAAAGATGGCGGCAGGGAAGGGCGGAAATTGCGTCTCGACCCTTCCCAAGATGGCGACTCAACCGTCACTCGCCCGACCTTCTGCATAGGGCGGCAAAAAAGGGGCGGGGAAAAAAGGACCCCCACGGGGTGTGGACTGCATTGCCTGCCCGCGACGCCGACGCCGATCCCTCCACCCCGGCGCGATTTTGCGCGGCGTTTCCCATCGTGCCCACACGGGCTGTGGGCTCAGCGGCGCCGCGGACGCGCGGGAGCCCGGCGGGCGCCGACAGGCAGCGGCGGGTCCGCCCCTCTCTCTGCCGGGGTCCTTCCACGGCCGCCGTCGCGGAGAGCGACTCCCGTCCCGCCGCGCCACCTCTCCGCGCTACCCGGTTCCGCTCCTGCCCGGGGAACGCATCGACGAAGGAAGAGCGGTCGCCCAGCTCCCGGAGCCATCGCCCTGCCCGCAGCCGGGAGCAGCCCGCAGGAGGAGGCAGCTGCTCTCTCTGCCGGAGAGGTGAGAGGGGCGCAAGGATGGGGCGGGGTGGGAACGCGGGCACGGGAGAATTCCCAGGCACAATTCCAGCTCCCCCTTTCAGCTGGCAGCAGCCCGGTGTCCTCTGCGTGTGGCAGCAGCTGCAGCGCTGGTTTGGAGCGAGTTTCCATGGCATTTTGTTGCAAAGGTGCCCCTTCCAGCCGGGTGCCCCGGCTGGGTTCCCTGGCTGGGAGAGCCCTTGAAGTAGCCAGAGGGAGCAGCTGCTGAGAATTCCGAGCCCGCTGTTCCTGTGGTTGTGGATACAGTGTTTCAGTAGTGTGTGCTTCTGTCCTATGTGCTGCTAGATGTACTTTGGAACAAGTTGACTCTTTCATCCCTCCCCACCTGCATTCTTCCTAGGTGTACGTTTTATTCAGCAGCATTCAGATGAGAGAGAGGAGCTCTGTTCCCATCAGCACGAAAGGAAAAAGTGTGCTCACACAGACCTAAGTTGTTTGGTCAAAAAATTCTTACTTTGGTTTGGTCCAAAAAATGTTATTCCTGTGTGCAAGCTCACGGGGAAGATTTTATTCAACAGCTCTCAGTGGGACATCAAAGCTCCACTTTCCCTTTTCTTGAACAGCCTGAGACCCAATATTACTTGATATCAATTTTATTACAGGCGTTTTGAACTTTTTGAAGAGCCAGAAGGATTGTTTGTGCATACGTGTGTCACTAATATCCCTCCTCTCTCCAATGCAGGATGGGGGGGAAAAGGGCTGCAGAGCTTCCTACAAGGGGCTGTAAGTGCGAATAAAGAGGAGCCAGAGGTTTAGTTGATATGAATCACTGTTTCTGAAAAGAGCCTGATGGATTTCCTGATACCAAAACCAGTAGGAATAGGAGACTGAACTCGGGCATCGTGATGGTCTCCTTGGCTTTAAAAAGCTTTAATGGCTTTAAAGGGCATTTCTATCAGTCCTGGTTTATTTTTGTTCCCTTTCATTAAATTTTCAAATTAAAAAGCCCCGCTCCATCACTGCTGCTGTGATGTGTGACAAAAGCCCATCTTCCCTCCCCTGGGAACAGGTGAGAGATGGAACTAAACCCCAAAGGATTTTCTGCTCACTGATGGCACGTGAGTTTTCTTGGGAATCCTCTGCCAAATGTGGTCAGTTGTTCTTGAATGTGGCCATGCAGGGAGTCGAATGTGCCAGCCCAGATCTGCAAACATGCAGTGCCAGAAGGAGAACCTTTGAAATGTCACCTGGGATGTGTTCCACTGACTCACAAGTGGGTGCTGTGCCCAGGTCCCCTGTCCAAATCCTGGGCGGGCAGAAGCCAGGACTGCACATTGCTCGTGATATGAATTCAGTTTTGGGGAGGTTAAATACAAATGAGATGCCAGGGAGGGAATGGCTCCTACGTGTAAATATATTTGTCCTAAAGGAGCCCTGCCCAGTCTGACTGCTGCCCAGTGCTGCTCCCTGGCTGCACGCTCTCTTGGTGAGCCTCTGTCCTGCTGGCCGTGCCTTTTCTGTCCCCGTCCCCATGCCGCTCCTTGCCCGTCTTTACCCTCCCGAGCACGTGGTGTGGTCGATTCCTGCCTCCCGGTCCTGGTTTCCCTTTTTGTCTCTGTGTCCCTACGTCCTTGTTGTGTGTTTGGGACTCCGTCTTTTTGTCTGTCCTTCTCCGTGCCTCACTCGTGTTCCCGTTCTGTTCCCTGTGGCTCTGTGGTGCTCCCCGTGCCATTGTTTCCCCCGGGATCCTTGTGTCCCGTTCGCTGCCCCTGTTCTTTTTTAATCCCTCTCTCGTGCTGCCCATCCAGCATCCCTTTTTTGTGGATTTGTTGGTTTTTTTTTTTTCTCCATTTCAGCCTGCACCCCGATCTTCATTTTCTTTCCTGTGTCCTCTCTGCAGCCACTCTCTGCCTCGTGTCCTCTGCGTGTGTGGGGCTGAGGAGGAACTTTAGCCCTCCTGGGGGCTGCCCCTCCCCCCCCCCCCCCCCCCCCCTTTCCTTGTGCCAGCTGGGTCCCTTTTTGTGGGCATGGA
Source organism: Cinclus cinclus (assembly GCF_963662255.1). NCBI lineage: Eukaryota > Metazoa > Chordata > Aves > Passeriformes > Cinclidae > Cinclus > Cinclus cinclus. The sequence goes on along the minus strand of NW_026912172.1, from coordinate 1,899 downwards.
CCCGTGGGAGGGTTCCCATCAAGGGCCGTGCTGCCGTCCAGGGCAGCTGGAGCGGTTCTGTGCCTTCATTTTGGGGGTGAGGAAAGAAGGCTGAGGGGGGGACGGGGTGGAGACTCGGGGGGCTCCGATGTGTTTCAGGGCAGCCCGAGGTCCCCGGCAGAGGGAGCCACGCTGTGGCGCAGGAGCAGGGGAGTGGGGAATGGGGTGGGGGGGGTGGTGGGGGGGCGTGCTGGGTTCCCTCCCCCAGAGGGACCCACGGGTGCCAGGACATTCCCCGGGAGGGGTGGCCGTAGAATATATGAAAAATTTTTTTGTTTGTCTTCATTTCGTTAGACGAAGGCTTTCTTTAGTTTTGGCTGGGGTTTATTTTGGTGCATTCATTCAGGGGGATTTCCTGAAGGGATGGATCTCGTTGTTTCATCCCCCCCCCCCCCCCCCCCATCCCTTGTCTGTCTGTCTGTCCGTCCCCAAAGCGCCGCAGCCCCGGGCTGAGCTCGGCGGCAGTGCTGCCGCCTTGTGGGCACAGCGCGGTACTGCAGCCGTCGCCTGTCTCGGATCCAGCCCCACAGCGAGCAGTCCGGAGCAGAAGTGTGAAAGCTGGGATCCTTTGACTTCTGCCGGGGACTTAATTTTCTTTTCCTCTTCTTCTCTTCCAGGACCGGAGAAATGGTTCCACTCCTCCCATCTTTGCCAAAAGCTGTGCTGTTTGAGGAGCCAGAGCCAAGGTGCCTTCAGCACCAGGGCTCTGCACTGGAGGGCTCCCGGTCCTGACCGCGCAGGGTTCCCCTTTTCCTCCCCCCTGGGATGAAGTGTCTATGGAATCTGGGATCTGGGTGAAACTGCAGCTCTGCTGGTATCCAGGGACGTGAGGTTCCGGGGGACTGCGTTTCCCTGTGGCTTTCCAGGTCGGCAGGAGCCGGAGGAAATGGGGTGCCAGAGCCGTGCCCCATCAGGCCGTGTTTGCCTCTGAGGAACAGAGAGTCCGGGCTGAGGTGAGATTGCCAGGAGTGCTTGGATGGATGAGCTGTGCGGGGAACGGGGAGCTCGGAATCGCAGCTGCTGCTGGATCCATTGCCTTAGGTCTGCTCCGTCTGTGTCTGTGCCAAGTGGGATTTGTGCTGGGGAGAGAGGTGCTGTGGGGAGCCAAAGGTGGAGTAAATCCTCTGTGGGGATGGGCAGCGAAGGACTGAGTAGCAGGGAAAGGAGAGGATTTCTAAAGGATACGACTGTTTCTGCCAAGAGCGGGGTGGAGCAGCGATGGGGGTAGTTGGGTTTGGCCTGGGCTCTGTTATTCTTGGTGCAATTTTAAAATTCTGTCGTGTGATTTACTGTCCGGGAGCTTTCGAACGAGAGCTGACCGAAATGTAGGTTAAGCCTTGGAAGTTGGGTCCGTTGACTGCAGCAGCTCGCCGAGGCTGGAGGACTGGGGTGATGGCTGCTCCCAGGAAAGGTTACTTATTTATTGATACTGTGTCACATTTCCCTCAGCGACTGCCAGCCCGGAATGGCTGTGAGTTGGTGCTCTTCTCAGTGGGGGATTGGAGAAGGTTTTGGCTGTAATTAGAAGTGGGAGAAAAATCCTGCTAAATAAAAGTCTCACCTCTGTCCCCCCTAAGTTATCCCAGTTTGTTCCAGCTTGGAGCTGCGCAGAAGTCAGGCAGGGGAAATGACATCAGGGATACAGCTGTCAGTTCCGAGGCAGAGAGAGAAGATGTAGCAGCCAAGGGCAGGGGAGGGGGAAAGGTTTCAGAAAGCATTTCTGTGGTGTAATGAATGCCAATTTCTGCTTGCCCAGGGAGAAGAGGACGAACTCCCAGCCATTCAGGCCTGACAGTCCCCTGCAGCGAGAGCATACACTGGAAGAGTTCAGGGTCGAAGACAAGGCTGAGGGAAAATCCA